>NC_080177.1:82321451-82575875 GCF_950295315.1 Erinaceus europaeus
CCGGCAGAACTAGCTCCATCAGATCATGGTTCATCCCCTTTTGAAACAAGTTTATTTTTTTCTCTTTCTCTTTTTTTCTGACCTACAAGTATTTTTTTTTAACAAGGAAAGGGAAAAAAAAAAAAGCCTACACTGGCATTGAGTTCTGTATCAGTCAATGTTACATTGCCATCCATGATTTAAGACTGTAGAATCTTGAATATCTATATCACTTTAACAAATAAATGTTTTACTATGACAGAATTTGTACATTGTCTTGATTTGTGAAAATATCAGTTGCTTCCAGGGTGAATGGTGGCATGATGATTGCAGTGATTAATAATGTTATTTTTTACATTTATGTAGTGCAAACACTTTCAGAGAGCGTAACTTACTTTAAGATACTGGAAATAATCTGAGAGTCCAGTCCACCCACTTGTGAGTGAGGACAGTGCAGCTATGGGCAACAACGTTACGACAATTCCATGAAAATTTTTCCAGAAAAATCAAGGTAGGAAACTAAAACGAACTCAGACGTATACAGTGTTTTTCTGATGTGCCCAGACAAAAATGTTTTTGGTATTTTTAGGCCTTGTTTGAGTATACATACTGATTGATCCAACTTCTCACACTTCTGAGCAAATAAAAACGTATGTCTGATTTAACACCAGCATAAATAGAAAATTATCTCTGATGGCTGGTGAAACTTAATCGCTAGCGTTAAGCAATATCCACATCTAGCATTCATTTTTAAAAGCATTTTATTTGTTTTGTTTTCATGAGAGAGCAGTGCAGAGAGAAAGACCAGTAAACTGCTCAGTTCTGACTTATGGTGGAGCTTGGGGACTAGAGTTGCCAAACTTGGAGAACTTGGAACATCAGGCTTGAAAGTCTTTTATATAAAACATTATGTTCTCCCTCCAGTCGGAATATCTAGTATCTAGTAGTTAATCCTGGTCTCAAAGAAGCCTCAATTCAGATTCTAGAGCAATAATTTAAAATATTACCAGTAGCATTCCTATTGGCCCTCCAGATTCCCTATATACATATGAGGAGCTATTTTTCTTTTTATGATGCTGGTATTTATTAGTCATTAAAAGCAATATTAGTTTAATATTTAAACAATAGCTTAAACCCATACAGGTATATTGTTCATCTTTTTAGAAACGTAGGATAATCTGTTAACCATCACACACTTTGTAAAATGTAAGCCATCCAAAGAGAGGTTACACAATGCCAACCATTTGAAAACTGTTTGAATCTTTGATTAGCAACCTAATTATACTATTAGTAAATTACTATGACATGTACATACACACACATACACACACACACATACACACACACACAATGCATGTCTGAACCAGAAAGAATAGGTTTGAGTTTAAAGGGAAGTGGTTACATCTTGATTTTTAGAAGACTGAAGTTATTCTTTTCTTCTGAAAAACTAATACCTGGATACAATCCTGTTTACATTTATATGTGGATTTGCATACATCAATGTTCATGGTGCAGAAATGAGATAATTTGAACACAAAAGTCTAGCTGCTGGAAATTTGTTCCTGTATATTTAATTCCCCCCTCCTCAGATACAGAATATTAGAGGCAAAAAAATATCTGTCCTGGATCTCAGTGCATTTTAGCTTTTTAAGTCCTTTCTTACAAAAAGCTACACTTCTTAAAGAGAGCTACACTCTAGTGTTCCAAGGAACATGTATTTTAGGGCCTTACAACTAAAATTACACTTAATCATTTCAAACCCTCTGCTTGTACCCCCTTCGCCTAAATCCAAAGCTTCCAACTATAATTTGAGTCAAACAGACTTAGTCATGAAATCCTACTTTCTCCTTTTTGATGGTATTTATCCTTTATGAAGAGGACTGAGGTCCAGTTGCTCATTGTGTTGCTCAGTCATCATTTGGTTTTATACACAGAGATTCCCTTTCAAACCAGAACATGAGATTATGACAACTCCAGGATATAGCTATCACTGCATAGGTTTATCATTCACAAATAGAGGGTTTTAAAGTAACAGTATTTTGAGGTTATCTGAAAACAGTTTCTTTTATTTGAATATATTATGCTCTAGTGTGATTTAGTGACTAGTAAAATGTCTCAACGCTTCAATTTATTAGATATGCATAAATATAGTTTTTTTCTTTTACCTACATTCCTGATTAGATTTGGAAATAACCCACCTGTTAACAAACACTGACTTTAAAGAGTGCAGAAATTGAATGTCTGAGATCCTAGATTGGCACTCTGACTTCTTCCTCTTCGTCTTCTTCCTCCTCTTCTTCTCCTCCTCCTGCTTCGTCTCCTCCTCCTCCTCCTTCTGCTTCTCTCTCTCTCTCGTTCTCTCTCACTCTCCTATGATACCCTCTATACCTCTATATGGAATAAATAACATCTATGTATTAAATATAAATATTTAGAATTCAGTTTGTGGCATCTTACACACCAACCTTGTGCACGAGACTATCACATCCCTAATGTACTCAGTAGTCCAACTTGTGAAACCTGAGAGTGGATAGAAAGCCTATAGATATTTTTTGAAAATCTACAATTATGACTTTCAGGATTCAAAATCTGTAGAACAAAATATTAGTAATAAAATATTGCTATTGATTTAAAATGATAGTTTATTTATGGAAAGAAAATTCAAGTCATTTTATTTTCATTTTATTTCTAATTTAGTTACTGTCACACTACAAGTTTCCATTGTCTTTTAAATGACATAATATCCCAATTCATACACATTCTTGTTTTTTTATCTCTTCTGTATACTCATAAAACAGAGGTGATTTATTCTGCTTTCTATGCTTTAGAAATGTAGTCAACTTTTATTTTTCTACATTTTTTATGTCTGATCTGTATTTTTTCTTACATCTTAAAAACTTAATGTCCTAGAACCGTCTTCTAATCTACTTATAGTGTGTTTTGACAACAAAATACCAAAGTCAAAGACTCAGTATATGATTGCTTTAATACTCAAGTTTAATTTAAAGAAAAGTTATGTGTACTAAGAGTACTTTGTAGTAACATTTTAGTATAAATACACACTGAACATGAAATTTGATTTTAATTATTTAATTTTTGTTATTTTTATTTATTGGATAGAGATAACCAGAGATCAAGAAGGTAGGGTGAGATAGAAGGAAGAGAGAGGGAGAGGGAGAGGGAGAGGGAGAAGGAGAGGGAGAGGGAGAGGGAGAGGGAGAGGGAGAGGGAGAGGGAGAGGGAGAGGGAGAGGGAGAGGGAGAGGGAGAGGGAGAGGGAGAGGGAGAGGGAGAGGGAGAGGGAGAGAGACCTGCAGACCTGCTTCACCACTTGCAAAGCTTACCCTCTGCAGGTGGGGACCAGGGGCTCCAGTCTGGGTTCCTACACATTGTAACATGTGCGCTCAACCAGGTGCACCACCACCCAGCCACAATTTAAATTATTGTAAATGTGCAACTCAGTGATACTTTTTTATAGTTACAGTTTTGGGCAACCATTCCCATCATGTAATTTTAAGATTTATTGCACCCCAACAAGATCTTTACCATTAATAACTATTCTCATACACACACAAAAATACTGGTCAATTCTCTATGAAATTACCTAGTATAGCATATAAATGGTAGCACAGAACATTGGTCTTACTCGTGTCAGAGTTGTTTCATTTGCTCAATGAGTTCATGTTGGAAGATGTATCAGATATTCACGTGTGTGTGTGTGTGTGATCGGTATGGTGTCACATACTTTGTTTATACAGTGTTCTTTTGCAGGGCTGTGTTCTTGCCACTAAGAATGCTACAATGAATATGGGTTTACAGGTACATATGAGCTTCCATTCTTAGTTCTCTAGCTATATGCCAAGTAAGTGGAATTGATAAGTCATCTAATAATTATGTGTTGATTGGTTTTCTGAAACTGACAGTTTTTTGGAATTGTGACAATTTTCTCTTGTTTTAGTTCCCTATAATGAGACCATTTCACTTTCATTCAAGTATTGACGGAGTGCACGGGACTTCTGTTTCTTCACATTTTGCTTTCTCAGTTTTGTAAATCCTAAACCTAGTAGGGTGTAAAAGATCTCATGGTGGTCCTGATTTTAATTTCATTAATCACTGATGATAGTGAGGTCATTTTCACATGCTTACTGCCAATTTATATGTCTTCTTTGTATAAATGTTAATTAAGGCACTTGGCCCATTTTTGAAATAGGTTACCTTGGCCCTGTAGGTCTGCTACATACTTTACATTACTGCAGTGTATATTTTGCTACTCATGTATGTGATGGGTTTTGTAAACTTTGAAGTCAGGAATTCCACCCATAAACCTTATTTTTCTTTTTGAAGATAGTCTATTCTAGGCCATAGTAACTCCATATGGATTTGAGTATTGACTTTTCCACTGCTACAGAATTTGGAGTTTTGATGGAGATTACATTAAATCTGTAAGTCACGTTGATTAACTTGAATGCTGTAATTATGTTTTGATTTCGCGAATACAGGACATCTTTCTATTTACTTGTATTTTCCTTAGTTTCTTTCAACTATCTTTTCTATTTTTGTAATATAAAAATGTATCCTCTTGGACAAATTTATTCTTAAGTATTTCATCTTTTAGGTATTTCTGTAGGTGGCATTTCTTCCTTAATCACTTTTGGAAATTCTTCCTATCTGGTATTAAAAACAACAGCTGATTTATGGATGCTAATCACATATCTGTAACTTAGTTGAATTGGTTTACTACCTCTAGGCACTTACTTGTGAATTATTTGCATTCCAGCAGAATGCGGCATGTATGGATAGAGGTACTCTATTTCCTTCCTGTTGGAGTGCTTATGCTTTGATTTCTCTATTTGGTTTTGTTATCAGGTATTTTGGTTTCCTAGACTGAGGAAACATTTTCATTTTGTTCCTCAGAAGAGTTTGAAAACTGGTGTGACTTGTTTTTAAGTGCTTGTTAGAACTTTCTAATGATGCCATTTGTTCATAGAAATTCTTTGTTGGGGTGTTTTTTGTATTTTTATTTAAACTATACCTACAGACCTGAGTTAGAGCCCAAGTGCCTCACCTACAGGGGGGACACTTCAGGAGTGGTGAAGTCCATCTGCAGGTGAATTTCCTTCTCCTCTGTTACCCACCTCCTCTCCATTCCTCTCTCTTCTATAAAATAAAATATGCAAATAAATAAGTAGAAAAAATGGCCACTGGGGGGGGCGGGGTAGATAGCATAATGCTTATGTAAAGACACTCTTAGTGCTTGAGGCTCCAAGGATGCAGGTTTAATCCCCTGCCCCACGACAAGCCAGAGCTGAGCAGTGCTCTCATATAAAAGAAAACACAGGAGACCACAAATAAATGGCACTATAATGCTTTCAAAAAGAAGACATAAGACTATAGGTGTGATTTTCAACCTTTAGTTACATAACGTAGACATGAGTACATGAGTCAACAACAGTTTTTGTTTGCTTTGTTTTGTTTTTGTCATCCCTGGGACTTCAGATAGAGAGAGGCTGAAAGGCACCATAGCACTGAGACTTCAGACTTCAGTACCTTGGCCAACCTTGAACCTTTGTCATGTCCATGATAAATCAAGCACAATATGCAAGTGAGCTACCTTGATAACCCAACAAAACTAGCAAAAGCGAAAGGAGCCTTCCTGACCCCTCTTCTTACTGTGATGTATACCCAAGCCAATCACATCTCATAGAGTCTGCCTGTAAAAAAATGATCTGATCTTGTTCCTCTGACTCATATGTATGTATACACAACACAGCACAGCATTGCTTGGGTCCAGGAAATATGAGATGTTTAAAAAGTCTGGAATAAAACCAATGCAGTGGATGCAAAGGATGTGTCAAATTTGAATTAAGGATATGAAAGTCACATTGATATGATACGTTGCTGCAATTAATAGATATAGAACAAAATTTCATTGATTGTGATTTAAAATAGTTTTTTGTGTTTTTTTTTTTTTTTTTGCAAAAATGTCTGAGTGAAGTGGTTTAGAAAGAGTACCGCAAATTTACTAGGTAGTTTCAATATTATTCCAAAGGGAAGATTTCAACATCTCTGATCCATTTTATCAACATCATCTCAGCATTTGGTTTTCCCTGGGTCTGGTGCTTCTCACTAGGGATGGGGAAATAAATGACTCAGTATTTAAGTTTCAGGTAAACATGCTAATGAAAATTTGTGTTAGTCTGTTCAGACTGGTCGAAAATAAGACACTGTGTGGCTTATAAACAGCATGGATTTTCTGTTCAAGCTCGGAAGTGCTGACATGATTATGCTGTAGTGAAGACCTTTCTCCCAGTTCATAGAGAGAGCCCTGGTGGTGGTGCACCCGGCTGAGAGCACAATGAGCAAGGACCAGGTTCTAGCCCCCACTTCCCACCTGCAAGGGAAAAGCTATTGAGTGGTGAAGCAGGGCTGCAGGTATATCTCTGTTGCTCTCCCTCTCTATTTCCCCCTTCCCTCTTGATTTCTGATCATTTCTATCCAATAAATAAATAAAGATAATTTTAAAAAACTAAATTTTCACATGGTAGACATCCCTAGAGATCTTCTGGACTCTCTCCTAAAAGGCACTGATCTCACTCATGATAATACAAGCTCTAAGCAATGTAGGGCCTGCCGGCACCTAGTGCTATCATCTCAACATTGGAAGTCCAAGATCTTAACTGGGAGGGAATATTGTGAAGAACAAAGATATGTGAATTGATAATTTTCAGAATTTTGGACTTCATCTATGTGGGAGCAGAGTGCAAGCCAACATGGTAATCATCTGAACAAGAGTGCTGAAGAGGAGATCATTTATAATAGTGCTACTGAAGGGTTAGTAAGATTTAATAGTGTTCCAGCCCATAACTCCAAGTAGGGAACCATAAATCTTTGTAGTCTCATTTTGAAGCTAGCCTCAGTATTTCACCACTTTGGCTCAAACCCCCTTCCCCAATCCCTGAATTACGTATCTTTGGTACTATTTGTAGAAATTTTAGAACAGGTACTGTGTGAGATTCAACTTTTGATCCTCTGCAATGTTCTGCAAACATTTCATAAAAATGTTTGTTCCTGGGGGGTCGGGCGGTGGTGGCGCAGCGGGTTAAGCACATGTGGCGCAAAGCTCAGGGACCTGCGTAAGGATCCCGGTTCAAGCCCCCGGCTCCCCACCTGCAGGGGAGTCGCTTCACAGGCGGTGAAGCAGGTCTGCAGGTGTCTGTCTTTCTCTCCCCCTCTCTGCCTTCCCCTCCTCTCTCCATTTCTCTCTGTCCTATCCAACAACGAACAACATCAACAATTGCAATAATAATAACCAGAACTAGGCTACAACAACAAGGGCAACAAAAAGGGGGAAAAATGGCCTCCAGGAGCGGTGGATTCATGGTGCAGGCACCGAGCCCAGCAATAACCCTGGAGGAAAAAAAAAAAATTTTTGTTCCTGCACTAAGAGACCTTACTTTTACATGTGTGAATAGCTGAATAAAAACCAAGTTTTGATCCAAGAGTTAATTTATGTACTATAATAACATTAGAAGAAGCAAATAATAAAGAAGTGATCATAGTAGTTTACATGTTCCTGAATTTGATGTCTGCTGGTGTGATGTAACATCAAGGGTGACGGAAGCATGAGTGCTATAAAGTTATTTCTGTTGTAATCTGTAAAATGTTGCTCAGTAATGAGATTAAGAATTTGGTATTTTGAAAATAAGGGTCTAAACATCATAACAAATTTTCAGTCAGTTTTAATGCTTGCCTACATGTTTCTTGTGTTTCTGCAAGAAAATAACTTCATTTTTATCCCGAAATCATGTTAATGTCCGTATCATACTCCAGTCATTTCTTCTGTGATCAGCTTAGATTCCCTTTAATACTGTCCCCTTTTCACCTCTTTATGGTTGTTACCTTAACTGATCTATAAGAGGAATCAAAGGTTTTCAGTCACGTACTCAGTAGATCCTTGATAACTGTAAATAGCTATGATGTCTTACATATTGCTTTATATTTCTGTATTTCAGAATTTTGCCATGATTTTATTCATCCTAATTTGCATATTAGTCCTTATTTGCTTGTTAGTAAAACAACTGCTTATTTTATTAGTTCTAATTTGCTAATTCTTTTAACTAATACTGATATATCTTATAAGAAATTATTTACCATTGTAAAATGTAAGCAAATCTAAGTATTTTACTTTAGATATCTTAAGAATAGGAATATATATATATATATTTTTTTTTAAATTATTTTCCCTTTCGTTGCCCTTGTTGTTTAACATTGTATTGATGTCGTTGTTGTGGATAGGACAGAGAGAAAGGGAGAGAGGAGGGGAAGACAGAGAGGGGGAGAGAAAGACAGACACCTGCAGACCTGCTTCACCGCCTGTGAAGCGACTCCCCTGCAGGTGGGGAGCCGGGGGCTTGAACCGGGATCCTGATGCTGGTCCTTGTGCTTTGTACCACATGCGCTTAACCCGCTGTGCCACTGCCCAACTCCCAAGAATAGGAGTATTTTATAATAATTTTATGCTGGTATCCTTTAAGTGCTTTACTTTCTTTAATCGACTGACAAATGAGTCTTGAATGATCTAGAATAGTTTTTACATTGTGTTTAAATAAAAATAGTGTTCAATTATATAGGAAATTGATACTTGCATGAATCAGTTGGATGCTCGTGCACTATTATTATCTCCCATCTCGGGGGCTAAAAAAAAAAAAATCACTTCACTTGTTTACTTAGTAAATTAAACCCATTATAACAAAGCACCGGAGACATTTGACAGACAACTTGGAACACTGCATCTGAATCACGGTTCTATGGTTCACTTGTTCTACTGCATTTACTATTTTTTTGACGCTTTATGCAGGGCTGTTGACACATGAGTATAACTTATCTTCCCATGATAAGTTGCTGCAATACATTGGTTTTAATCGTTTCTCAAACTCCAGCATCAGAACATCAGAAATACCTCAGAAATTAGTCTAATTCTGCATTTCTAAAATAAGTCTTAATTTCTGTATAGCTAAAAGTTTGCACCACTTGCCAGTAATTTAAAGCAAGATCAGAGAATAAGAGATACTGAGGAGTAGATAATATTATAATAGTTGAAAAGACAGTGAAAAAGCTATTGACCTTTATAATGAGTAATTAAAATGTATCTTTACTATTAGGATTGAATTGTTTAATTCTGTAAAATTATTATTACTTGAGTGCTGGTGAGGCAGCATAATGGTTCTGCAAAAGACTTTCATGCCTGAGGCTCTGAGGTCCCAGGTTCAATTCCCAGCACCATTATAAGTCAAAATTGAACAGTCTGCAGTCTCCATATAAATAAATAATACTTGAATAAAATAGATAAACTCCAAATAACATAAGACACCCTGAAAATATTTTAAGATACTTCAATTTTTTTCCCAAACACTTGCTTAAAGAAAGGAACATGGAAGTAGCATAAAAGTTTTCCAAAGGACATCACGTTAAGGAAGTCACTCCTATTTTAGTCATTAGCATTTGAGCTTCCTAAATTATCAAAACAAACACACAGTTGAGATAAATTTAACATAATAGGATCATATAAACATCGCTGATTTATAAGGTATTTCAAAGATCATTGTGCAACTAAAAGACATTAGGCCATTGAATTCTCCAAGAAGAGCAAATCATTCTAATATTTTCTTTCAAATCAATAATGGTATGCGAGGCCTCTGCAACTCTGTTAATATTTTGACACATTATATTTTACAGAGATAAACTGCGTAGCTTGTATTCTATAAGCAACATCTGAATATTAGATCAAGCAACTTTCTAATGCATGGAAGGCACTAAGTTAATAGATTTCATTAGCATCAGTGGTGATCTGTAAAGGAGAGTTTTTAAAGTCAGAAGCAAGACGAAATAGCGGATAGTCAATATTCAGTTACTTTAGGTAAGTAAAGAGTAAAAGTTATCTTTCTTGACTGATGTGTGTGTGTGTGTGTGTGTGTTTATGATATTTGTACTATCACTTTTTCTTTGTTTTCTCCTTTTTCATCTTTGTGCTTTTTTCATTCTACTTTTCTATGGTATAGCTTTGAATATGATATTCAACAATTCATTTTAACCTACTGCCTACAGAATTCCTTTTAAGTCACACAGTTTATACTGTTTGAGAATTATATATTCAACTATATTTCATATTTTTGTTTCACATATTCAAATGTGACCTAATCGTGTTATTTAATTCCTTTTTTCATTTTAATTTTCCTGTTGACTTTTTTTTTACATTGACTCTTTTATCAGTCCTTATAGTTGGTTTTTGCTACTGGTGATAATTCTTATAATTTAGCAGTAGCTAAAAAGATAAGTATCAGAAAAATATTTAATTAGCTGAATGTAGTTAGACAAAAAAATGACAAAGCTTTATAAAGATTTAAAAAGGTCATATAGAAACAGCAACTGAGTAGATTTCGATGGGATTGTTAAAAATAAATTGGGCAAAAAAATGTAGGTAGAGAAAGCAAGTAGGAGTTAGAACTATATGACTGTGTATAAATATAGATCTTCTTTGATTAAGAGTTGTTTTCATCTTAATATATCAGCAACTGAAAATACTGTAAGTTGAAAATGCTTTTAAAACACCTAAGTGATTAAGCATGATAGCTAAATCTAGCCCACTTTAACTGTATTCAGAACACATATTAATAGTAGCCTACATTTAGACAAAATCATCTAACACAAAGCTTATTTGCAGTGTTGAGTATTGTAATTTACTCTCCTGAAGGGAGAAAAGGGGCCGGGAGTTGGTGCACCTGGTTTTACACACACACACACACACACACACATACACACACACACTACAGTGTGCAAGGATCTGGGTTCAAGCTCCTGGTCTCCCTCCACCTGCAGGGGAAGGTGTCTGTCTACCTCTCCCCCTCTCAATTTCTCTCTGTCTCTCTCCAATAAAATAAAAGTAGAGACACACCTTTTTGTCAGTGAATGTGCATGGTTGAAACATGTTGGTGCTGAAGCATATTTAAGGAAATGAAGCAAATGGATTGCTAGTGAGTTGGCCTGCCACAGTACTGACGTTCTTTCCTGATGGAGCTGCAGAACTGGTAGAAGGCTGTTCACCCTCATGATTGTGTAGCTGGCACTAAATAGCACAACATCTCTTGCTGACCTGATCAGAGTTCAACGTTCTAGCACTGAAATACAACTTGAAGCATGAAAATTGTAAGCCGCCCCAAGTGAGTGATTGTCTGTATATCAGATAACCACTGTGTGGCCTCCCATAGATAACTTGTGAGCTGCCCACAGAGCAAGGGAAAAATCCTGAGGGAAGTGCCAGCTAGCTGAATTTGATGGATTATCTTCTAAGTGTGGTGAGAGTGCACTGGGGATAGGCTTGTGGACTCAGTGTTACTGGGTAGGTGTTCATGGGTACCAGTGAAAATAAAGGTCAGTGCATCATATTAATAATTACATAAATGCATTATTACCAAATAGATTTCATGTGTTATAGCACTTAACGGTCAAGCTAGAGAAGGCATTGCTGTGCCAACTTGTTCCTAATACTGAACTTAGGATTTCTAGGTCTTTTAAAAGGAAACATTCTATTGTTGAAGACAACGGTTCCGACTGTAATTCAGTATGAATACATTTATAAGTGATACTTAAATAATTTAAGCTAAGTGAATTAGACCACACTTATGACTAAGATCAATTTAGATTTGTTAGATGAAGTAGCTACTTCTCTAATGTGCTTGCATCCTGGCTCCAAACCCAAGCTACCAGACCACAGTTTTTAAAACTTTATAAATTATTTCTATGATGCCATAAAAAGGTCTTCAGAATATGTTCTCGTGGTTACACTTTTGGAGAGTCAGAATTTTTGAGTTATATTCTTTGCTACATCAATTATTTTAACTCTGGGAAAATCAATAAAATAACTAATAGCCAAGTACACTTAGCTTGGAGTACAGCCTGGTGATATTCAACTGGATCGTTTAAATTAGGGTTTCTATTTTCATCTAACTAGTCTTTGTCACTTTGGGGTACCACACATGGGTAAGGTCAAGAAAGAAAATGTAGGTATCAGTAAATTTATAAGAAGAAAACACCTGTTGTTATCTGATTGAATGTGAGAATAAGTGCTTAAAGACAGAGCTAAGCAAAAAATGTATCTCAATTTGAACGCATGCACACACACACACACACATGGTGTTTACTGTCTCCACATCAAGGTATCCTGTATTAAATTGTCTTCAGGAAATGCAAACTCTTTTTTTTTCTAAGAAAATATTTGTCTGTTTACTGAGAGTGAATAAGAAAGAAGGCCCCGGGCATCACCATAGCATCTGGTGTGCAGATCACTGGACTTGGGTCTGAAAATCCGCAAGTTCTGAGCACTTTGATGGAGCCACCACTCCAGCCATCTCTTTAACTAATAGCAATGTACTAACGCATATGGAAACAGTAAGTGTCACACTTAAAATGCTTATCTTGGGTCTAAAATGTTCTATCTTCCTTATCATCTTTGTTTTTTTAATTCACCAATTTCCCTATTTAAGAACTCCCGACAAATTTCTACCCTACCTTTGCTCTGTGATTCCACATATGAACCGTGAATCCATCCTAGAGATCTATTCTTCCTTTTATCTTCCTTTAATATACATGTGTTTGCCAGCCACATTCACCTCTCCGGGAACGAACACAAGACTGCATTTTTCACAGCCCTTGATTGAAGGAAGTGTCCAAGAAGAGCGTGACGCTAATAGACGTGGAGTTGTCTTTAGTTATCACCCCTTCCTATTCAGAAGACTCAACTCACTCAGAAGATAGGGTAGAGAAGCCTTATCATTGTCCTGTACCGACAAGTAAGACATTTGCCTTTAAGAAGTTAAAATACGGGGAGTCGGGCTGTAGTACAGTGGGCTAAGCGCAGGTGGCGCAAAGCACAAGGACCAGCATAAGGATCCCGGTTCGAACCCCGGCTCCCCACCTGCAGGGGAGTCACTTCACAGGCGGTGAAGCAAGTCTGCAGGTGTCTGTCTTTCTCTCCTCCTCTCTGTCTTCCCCTCCTCTCTCCATTTCTCTCTGTCCTATCCAACAACGACAACAACAATAGTAACTACAACAATAAAACAACAAAGGCAACAAAAGGGAATAAATAAATTAAATAATTATTTTTAAAAAAATTTTTAAAAAAAGAAGTTAAAATACATGGCAAATTAAGTAAAGTCTTAGTCAAAAACCCATGGCCTCATAGAGACTCGTTTTGATTAAAGTGGTTAGATCCCAGTTGTGAGCTGAATTGAACTTAACCTATTCATTACTCACCAAATATCAAAGTCAGCTCAGGCAAAGGCCCTAAACTGCTTCTGCTCACTATAAACTGATGGATTGTGTAAGAAGATGATATGCATATGGAGAAATCTTTCTAGACACTTAGAAAATGCCTTTCAGATTGAATAACCTCCAGTTAAAACACAAATTCCTAATGTCTAACTCAGAAATGTCTAGAAGTGTCAAAAGTTGACGTTTACTGATTTGATAAACTTCATATTAATTACATGCTCTGTTTATTTCTAAATCAACTTACGTTTCCATATTCAGAGGTCTTTTTACCGTTAAATTCTCTGACCAGAGCTGGCAATTTCCTGAATTACGCAGTGCCCAATAGCTCACGTAAAATGTGACGTAGCTAGGAAAACAATAACTACGATTTAAATAAATAAGTGATATTAGTGTGAAAGTAAAGCTTTCCAATATGCAAAAATAAGTAATTAAATCATTTGGGACATCTTATTTGATCACAGTTTTTATCTTAATCACTCCCATAGATTCTATCACTCAATACTTAATGTATATCAGACATTTCACTAAAAATCAACTTAAAAAACATATGACTAGTCTTTTTTTAATAATCCACAGAACATAATACTTGATAACATAGTTTTAATTAAGGGATTAACTAGTTACATACATATATATATATATATATATATATATATATATATATATATCCTTAAAATTTCTATCTGCTCACTGATAGTTAAATATACTCGGCAGTAATTTTACTTGGTAGTATTAAAATACAAATGCACAAACCCAGCCCCTGCCCCCTGAGGGAAGCATCAGCACTGTGGTGCTTCTCCTTCTCTCCTTCTGTCTCTCTGCCTTTGTCTCTTCTTATTTGATAGAGTTGACTCAGAGTGGTGAAACTCCAGTGAGGACAAAACAAACCAACAACAACAACATCAAAAAAGGTCCAAAAAGAGGCTGTGCCAACTCTATTTCTCCAACTTTCACGTATTTTCTCTGCAGTTGGATTTTTCTGGTAACACTAATATAAACTGGCAAAACAGATTGATTCTCAAAAATTAAGAGGTGATCTAAAACAGGAAAACCAGATAAGCTCATTCAAACTATCACGGTAAGACAGTACTATTACTTCTAACTGAAGGAAGCGCCTCACCTCACCTGTGTGTGTAGGGACCACCTGCCACTGGGTGTCACCCTCACTCTGCACAAGTTCCAGGGCAGCATTCCCAAGAGCCCCAAACCCACCGCAAGCACCCCTGAAGAGTTCCTGCACATGGGCTGGGTGGTGGCACACACATTATAGTCCACAAGGATGGGGGTTCAAGCCCCGGCTGCTCACCTGCAGGGGGGAAAGCTTCACTCGTGGTGAAGCAAGGCTGCAAGTCTCTCTGTTTCTCTCCCTCTTAATCTTCCCCCCTCTCAATTTCTGTCTCTATCCAAAATAAATAAATAAACAAATGAATAAACTATTGAGTGCCTACACACTAAGCTCGTTTTATCCCCTCCTTTCCTAATACCCTGATGTGCACTGAGGGAACCCATCCTTTTATCTCCTTTTGCTATTTAATTTAGGTGTTTCCTCTTTTTGAGGGGGAAATAACCTGCCTACTGCTAGAAGTCAACAGAGATTGTTATTTTGAAGATTCTTGATGCCTGTCATCAGTATGGCATTCAGAAATGTTAGACTTAAGTGAACTTCCCACCAGCAATATTTCAATTGTTTTAACAGAACTTTCACTACTGTGGGAATAATTATGAATGAAAACAATCTGAGATGTTTCTAGTCTAAAAAGTACATTATAATTGTAAGGATAAATCTTCAAGTAATAATGATTTTGGTCATTTTTCACATATCTTGGTTCCTATTTATCCCTAGATTTATATTAGAACTAATATATATATTTCTACTGAATTGATTGGAATTTTAATAATATGAATAACTCTGTAATAAATAGTGCAGAATGCTTTCAAATTTGTCTAATATCTTCATAGGATATGTTGTAAGTACTGAAGTTTTAATCTATATATTGTTAAACATATTAGCTGCTTACTTGGTAACTATCTTGTTGGTCTTTATGCTGTGAAGGTTTTTAATATAAACATATGCCAATGTTGCCTTTAGATTGCTGTATTACTTAAATTTTGGCTTTTTTAACTTCCTTTTTTTAGAGAGTTTTGAGGGGGGAGATGGTAAGGGAAAGAGAGACAGACAGAAGGAGACAGCGGCAGCACTGCTCTGATCTTCATGCAAGTGGGTATGGAGCTTGAACCTGAGACCTTTTGTGAGCGTTAACATATGGAAGGGAAAAACACTAGATATTCAACAAAGGAATAATGTTTATGTAGTTTAAAAGTGAAAATATTTATTATGAATATAAAATGCTTTTTTGCCAAAATATTGAACTAATAGAAAATTAAGCTAAATGTTTCAGCTAGAAAAGAAAATTAAGATTTTTTTCTTATAGTTTTTTTTTTAAGTTTATAAAATGGAAACACTGACAAGACCATAAGATGAGAGGAATACAATTCCCACCACCAGAACTCTGTATCCCATCCCCTCCCCTGATAGCTTTCCTATTCTTTATCCCTCTGGGAGTATGCACCCAGGGTCATTGTGGGATGCAGAAGGTGGAAGGTCTGGCTTCTGTAATTGCTTCACAACTGAACATGGGCATTGGCAGGTGGATCCATCCTCCCAGCCTGTCTCTCTCTCTCCCTAGTAGGGTGGGACTCTGGGGAAGCAGAGCTCCAGGACACATTGGTAGGGTTGTCTGCCCAGGGAAGTCAGGTTGGCATCATGGTAGCATCTGGAACCTGGTGGCTGAAAAAGAGTTAACATATAAAGCCATGTAAATTGTTGACTAATCATGAACCTAAAGGCTGGAATATAGCAGGTGAAGGTTTAGGGTCTCCGTTTTGCAAATAGCTAGTAGGTCTATTTTAGGTCTATTTCAAAAGGCCTGTGATGTATTAGTTTTGCCTGAGCCTGACATCTGCTATGGAGGTGGACCGAAATTATTGTCTGAGGAGATGTTGTCATGGCTTGTAAAAGGGCTAGAATGTTGGATCAGGGAAGTGAGTAGCTCCCAAATATGGGAAAAGTGTTTAAATATTGTAGATTTGATTTGATGTGGGGCTCATCTTCAGCAAAGGAGCCTATGTAACCTCTACATATCTGTACGTCCGAACTCCCATTCTATGGTCAGGAGTAGGAACATTCCGAGTTGTAACAATTTCAGGACCCATCTTCTTCAGGTGATAGAGTATGTTATCCAACCCCCCTTTGGAGGATGGATTCCCTACCCTTGTTGATCCACACTGAGGGGAAGGTCCTATAGGGACCTCCAAAGGGGTCCATTATATTGTTCCTGATGGAGATGACCAGTGACAATGGAGAGAAGGATCTATTCAAGGTCTAGGCTCACTGTGTCTGTGTGGGAATCCCAGGACTCTCCAACTAGGGTCCCAAGTAAGATTTTATTCTATCAATTCATCAGTTATATGACTTAGTCATTAAATTTAACAGTTCATGCAGTCTTTGCAAAGAAGCTATGAGAGATAACTATATCCATTTCAATAATGAGCACTACCATGACATAATCCTGTCACATCTTCAGATCGCTAATCAATAAAAATGAAAAATGCATTCCCTCAGAAATAAAACGATAATGAATATAAACAGATTTCAACTAGAGAAATGTTGTGAATACATTAGCATTTCTCCTTTAATCTCATCAATAAAAATGAAGAAGCATGATATTAGATTATTTCTGGTTAAATCATTTCATGTTTGTTTCTGTGAGAATGATATTGTACAAAACAAGTCTTAATTTCACTAAGTAGCATATAAGATATTTCTGAAATGCCTCTATTCCAGCTCATTGTAAAAACTTCTAGGTATTTTGGTTACATGTTCTTATAGATATGAAAACTTCAATTTAGTGTAGTCTCTACGTGTTGGAATTTACTAGTTCTACTGAATCAGGCCAGAAAAACAGCAAGTGGTAAATTGACAGTAGCTATTGCAGATCAGCCAAACGTTGAAGGAAGATAAAAACTCCTCCCAAACTTAAAGGTAACTAAAATGACCTCCCTAGCTCAAGGCCTGCAGAGATCATCTGCTTACAACGAAGACTGTGATGGTAAGGTTTAAGACACGGCGTGTTCTACACATACTGGGTTGGTGAGCCAGTACCTTCTTCATACATCATGTGACAGCTGAGTCCCTCTGACCTTTGGAGGGATTCAGAACAGCCACTTGGTAAGAAGATAAGATACCTGACAAAATAGCTAGAGTTCAAATTCTAGGGTTGCTAATTGGAACTCTGAAAGCTTATTTTACTATAGTAAGCTGTGAATGCTACCTACTTTCTTTTTTTTTTAATTACTTAATTTTTATATTACAGAACTACATGTCAACAGGAATATGAATCCACACCATTCCCACCACCAGAGTTCTGAATCTTCAGTCTCCCCACTGCAATCCACCACAGTTCCCCTAAGGCTGTAGACATGGGCCAACCATCATCTCTACAACTATCTGTCCACATTTACACAGAGTTGCCCCCTTTCTTTGCTGACCCAATCCTCTCTTCCCCTCCAAGCCACCCATGACAATATTGCTATCTCCACATGTCCCTCTCCTTTTCCTCCTCTCTCTCTGGGTGCTGATGGAGCTGGAGTGCAGAGCCCTCTTCTCTTCCTCCTATCCCTTCTCCCCCACTGCTCAGAGCATGAATCAAGGTTCATACTACCCCCAAATCTTGGAATTTTCTATGTTAAAGGTATTTCATGTTAATGAGCTAATTTGGGGTAAGCACTCAAGGAAGAGATTGGTTGTCATGAGATTAGTTGTGATGAAAGGATTGAAACTTCTCTTTCCAGCCCCAGTCCTCTAGTGAGGAGAGAGGAACTAGCGATCAAATTGATCTCCAGTGTCCTTCCATTGAATCAATCATGGCTAAGTAATCAAGTCTCTATACATGCTCAAAAGAAATAGTCTTAGGAGAGTTTCTGGGGTGGTGACATGTTAAGATTTGACTAGAGTCTTAACACCTCGATAAAGCATGGCAACGCTGTTGTCCTTTCTCCATATTTTGTCCTGCGTGTCTTATCCATCTGACTGTTCCTGAGCTATGTCCTCTGAGGTAAATCAGTGATCTGGTGAGTAAATGAGTTTTGCGGGGGGGTTGGGGGTAAATGTCTTTTTCTGTTATTATAAATTAATCCAACCCACAGAGGATTTTATGGAGAACTTTTATTTATAGTCCTTGATGAGAAGCCCAGATTATTTCTTAGGTTTGCTACAAATTTATGAAGTGAAGAACAGTTCTTAGGAAACTTAGCCTTTTACCTGTGGGATTTTTTTTCCAGTGTCTTCTTTTTTTTCTCTCAAATAACTGTATTAGGGGGTTCGTGGTTTATAATACAGTTGTTAACACATGGGCAAAAGTTCTCATCTTCTTGTGAAAAGTGTCTGCACAGCATGCTCACCCCATCTTGGGCCCTTTTCCACCATCAAATTCCTCCTCCACCATTTCTCTTTCTCTCTTTTCCCAGAATCCTTTGTTTTAGTACAATACAGCACACCCCCTCCACATTTTGCTTTGTGTTTTCCGTTCCAGTCCGTGTTTCTACAGTCCCACTAAGTCTAACTGTAAGAGATGATATTACTTCTGAGTAGTGTCAGGACTGAGTTGAATTCTTTAACACCCAGCTGGTGTCTGAAAATTGCTTGTAGATGTAGATAAGTTTACACCTACTCATACTGGAACTGGATCCAGGAATATTAAACAGTTTCAAAAATAGGGCAGAGAAGAACTTCATGAGGGAAGTCAGATGAGGCCTCATCTTGCGGTGGTTCAAGACAAATCACAGCGGAAACTCCCTTGTCAGCTAAACCACAATCCATTCATCTGGAGTGCTTTATCTTATTCTCCCATCTCTTCTTGTCCTTGATACACAGGTTCAGTTCAAGAACTGAACAATTACATAAAACATTCCCAAATGGAATCTCTCCATTTTTAAGCATGATTTTTTTTGATACTGTTCACATAGAATGAATTGATTCAGAGTGATCATTGAAAAAGTCTTATTCAAATGAGTCTTTCCCCAAGTTCTATCAGAATGTTGTTTTTAAAGATGTATTTACTCATTAATTATGGTAGGATAGAGAATCAGTGTATTACTATGGCATATTTGGTGCCGGAATTCAAACTGGAGACCTGAAGCTTACAAGTTCTAATTTACCCCAGAGAAATTTCTCAAACCCCATGAGTTCTAACTTTTGCACAATTCAGATATAAGGCACTCATATGAATAGGTGATGGCCCTGTCTGCATTCAAGTTTAAAATCTGTAGCCAGGGAGCTAGCTTAGTGGCTAGAGCTCAGTACTCGCACATGGAAGCCAGATTTGCTCCCTGATACTGTGTTTACTAGAATACTACTTCGTTCTCTCTATAGCTCTGTCTTTCTCATGAAAATAAATAATTAATCTAAAACTTAATTTTGTGTTCACATGTTTAATTGTGGCTAATATAGAAATAGTGCAGAAAATGGTCTGATAACAAGATGTAGGGATTTTGTTGAGAATAAGTGGGGGGAAAGTGATGGTATAAAACTCTGTCCCATTATTATGGTATAGTCTCACTGATGATAAGCTAATAAAATTGTCATTTAAAAATAATATTCCTACAATGTTGATAAAACTGAATTTTCAATGCTTTACTTACTCATGCCGATTTTTTTTCAGGATGATAGTTTGGTTTGGAATGTATTTTATTAATAGAAGAATAAATTGAGAGGGGGAAGGGACATAAACAGGGACAGAGCCACCTGCAGCATTGCTTCACCTCTAAGAAGCTTTTGGCCCTGAAGGTGGGGGTTGAGAGCTTGAACCCTGGTCCTTATGCATTGTAACATGTGTGCTCAACCAGGCTTAGCACCACTAAGCCACTTGGAATGGATTTCTTTACCTCTAATAGATGGCACGCCTCTCAAAACAGAGAGAGAAAAAAATTCTCTTTAACAGCAACTCTTGATCTCCCATGCTTTTGAAATGTCTTAGTGAAATAAAATTGCCATCAGTGAGCAAGTTACTATTCTTGTAGTGATTTTCAGTTTATAAAGCACAGAAAAATAGAGATAAATTAAGTAAATTTCTGCAAGAAATTAGCAGACTAGAATTTTCCCCTCTTAAATGAAGCAGTGAATTATCTAATGATATTCATTAACAATCAAGTACTTAGACATTGTTCCAGTAATGACAGTTATCTAGTCAACAGGATAATTAGTATCAGCACTGGTCAAGTTAGGGAACAAAGAGAAAGCATGTAACAACTTTGATCTTTTCAGGATCCACAGGCATTTGACAGACTTTCCACCGTTTTCATGACAGAAGCAATCTTTTAATGGCATGAACTATAAAAAAATAGAATAGATTCCACCATTCAGAGATAATCTAGAGTCTTTGAAATGACTCATCTTTTATTAAATGTCATATAATGGGAAACCTGATACTTTGTTGATGGTATATAAAATGATAAATACATAGAATATGATGGGGAAATATTGGAAATAATAAGTAAAACTCATGTAACGGGCTAAATGAAGTCTGAAGTGTTCTGTCTTCTTGTGATCCCTAGGATTTTGCTTTGAGAATTTTATTTGATGTTAACATCTTGTCTAAGTGATTTCAGTTCACTTTGTATCTCCCTAATGCCTTTAAAGACTTGGTGACTTCAGTGGACATTTTTTTCGTAAATTTTGGAGGGAAAGGCCAAGTGAAAGATTCCATATATTTAAAATAATATTTAATTAGGTGCAAAAGGGGGAAGGGTTTATTTGCTTGTTTGTTTAAATCAGAAAAAAACCGGTACAGAGATTGTGAACTCTATTGATTATTTCTATGTGGAACTATGATCACTAGTAAATGTTTTGACTTAGAGACCCACGTTATAATGCCTGTTGCAGAGAAATCTGCCATGATTTTCTGTGATGGCAACAGGGGAGGAAGTATTCTGCAGTGTAGCTGATGGAAACTGGAAAACCACTACAGTCCAGAAATGCAGATATGTGACTTTGGTTCATCTGAGTCTGCCTACCACTTCAGTCTGTGATGATGCTTTAAAGGCTGTGACTACAGCCTTTCTGTTTTGCACATTAAATTTTATTCCTCAAAAAAGTTATTTAGTTATACATGGGACTATATGTATCCCAGAAATGTCTTAATATATATACACCCCTGTATAAGGTTGCAAACTTAAGGTTCTGCTTCATTTTATTGAGTACTCTTTCTGTAAGTACGATAACGAAATCAGTTATGTTGGTAGTCCAAAAGGGATTACTTAAAATTTTTTTTAATTATATTTATTTATTATCCCTTTTGTTGCCCTTGTTCTTTATTGTTGTTGCAGTTATAGTTGTTGTTATTGATCTCGTCTTTGTTCAATAGGACAGAGAGAAATGGAGAGAGGAGGGGAAGACAGAGAGGGGGCGAGAAAGACAGACACCTGCAGACCTGCTTCACCGCCTGTGAAGCGATGCCCCTGTAGGTGGGGAGTTGGGGGCTCGAACCGGGATCCTTACGCTTCACACCACATGCGCTTAACTGGCTGTGCCACCGCCCGAATAATATCTTCTTACAGGTTATTTTATTTTCTATCAGGAAAACAAAATTAGTAATACAACTCCAATCATAAACATACCAATTTGAGTCATGAGTAGAAAACATACTCAACTCCCAAAAGCTAGATGAAACAATTTTCATGCTGTCCATAAAAAATGCTTTTTTATTAGTGATTTAATAATGATTGACAAGATTGTGGGAAAAGAGGGGTACAATTCTATACAGCTCTCACCATTAGAGTTCCGTGTCCCATCCCTCTGGAAGTGTGGGCCCAGGAGCATGAGGTGCAGTGTTGTTTTCGCCGGGCTGGCTTCACAGGCAGGTAACAGACGACCAGGGACTCATGGTTGAGCTGTAGGCAGTATCTCTTTATTCATGCAGGACGCAGCACAATCTAGGCTGAGCTAAGCTAAACTAAACTAAAGCGAACAATGTTGTCTTTATATATACTTCCCAAGTAGGGCGTAAACAGGATGTGACATAGAGAGGGTGGAGAGAAAAGTGACTGGTGAAAATCAGAGTGTGACAAGGAGAGGATCAGGGTGTGACAAGGAGGGGGCGGAGCAGGCGAGAATTCTATCACTGAACCACCAATGCCCTGGAGGGAGGGTGGTGCTTGTTAACAGCGGTTATGTAAATAGAATGAAGTGGTTATGTAAATAGAATAGTGTTAAGCAGGGGGGATTTAAACCAAATGAAACAGAAGGGGTCTCATGCATACCAACAGTGCAGAAGGTGGGAGTTGGGAGTTCTGGCTTCTGCACTTGCTCCCCCACTGGATATGGGTGTTGGTAGGTCCAGCCATCTCCCTGACCCATTTCTGTCTTTCCCTCGTGGGGCAGGGCTCTGAGTAAGTGGGGTTCCAGGACACATTGATGAGGTTGTCTGCCCAGGGAAGACAGGTTGGCATCACAGTGCCATTTGCAACTCGTGGCTGAAAAGCAGTAAGATAAAAAACAGAACAAGTTGTTTAATCATGAGAAACCATGATTTCGTTCACAAACATACTGATAGCAATTATAATCACTAAGAACCTCTAGTTTTACTTTTGCTGTGTTGTAATCCTAAAGGGATAAAAGTAATCCATATGTGATTGAAACAGCAATGAAAGAAACATGCTTCATGGCTATGTTAAAGATATATATATATATATATATATATATATATATATATATATATATATATATATACCATAAGACATAGTAATTGCTATTGTTATAGTAATGGTTAATTTATGCTCATATTATTTTGAACAATCAACCATTTCCTGTTTACCCTAACCCCATTAGTGTTTTATTCCAGGGCATTTGAGCCTTCACTTAAAGAAAATAGACCAGGGAGTCGGGCGGTAGCACAGCAGGTTAAGTGCACGTGGCACAAAGTGCAAGGACTGGCTCAAGGATCTCAGTTCGAGCCCCCGGATCCCCACCTGCAGGGGAGTCACTTCACAGGCGGTGAAGCAGATCTGCAGGTGTCTGTCTGTCTCTCCCCCTCTCTGTCTACCCCTCCTCTCTCCATTTCTCTCTGTCCTATCCAACAATGATGACATCAATAACAACAACTATAACAACAATGAAAAAACAAAGGCAACAAAAGGGAAAATAAATAAATAAATAAATAGATAGATAGAGTTAAAAAAGAAAAGAAAATAGACCAAAATAAAAAATATCAAAAATTTACAAAATCATTTCTTTTTTTCTCATGCTGCATAAACAGGAACAGATATTATCCGTAGAGACTCAGCCATTCTTTATCAACTCATGCTTTATTTTTAAGAAATTGATGAATTTAAAGAGGTCACCTGAAAGTCCTAAAGTTTTATTTTTATATTTATAAATCATATTTACTTATCTATTTATTATTTTTATTAGGCCTACAGTTGTGTCAGGAATTAAACTGGTGAGGCCTGGGCCCCAGGCCTGAAAGTCTTTTGTACACCACTATCTCTGAGCCCATCATAGTTGCCTTAAAAGGCTTTTGAGTTCTATTTTCGAAATCCTGTGTCACCTCAATTTTCTCTCTTGTATGTACAATAATTCCAATGTTTATACTTTTCAATTTATAATACCAGAACTTTTATAATATTCAACATGTTAGTTGAAGATCCTCTGATGTTAGCCATAACATTCTACATTCCCTGTTTATATCTGTATCTATATCTATCTATATATTTTAATTATTATTTATAAAAAGGAAACACTGACAAAAACCATAGGATAAGAGGGATACAGCTTCGCACAGTTCCCACCACCAGAACTCCCATATCCCATCCCCTCCCCTGATAGCTTTCCTATTCTTTATCCCTCTGGGAGTATGGACCCAGGGTCATTGTGGGATGCAGAAGGTGGAAGGTCTGGCTTCTGTCATTGCTTCCCTGCTGAACATGGACGTTGGCAGGTGGATCCATACTCTCAGCCTGTCTCTCTCTTTCCCTAGTGGGGCAGAGCTCTGGGGAGGCAGGGCTCGAAGACACATTGATGTGGTTGTCATCTGCCCAGGGAAGTCTGGTTGAATCTGGAACCTGGTGGCTGAAAAAGGAGTTAACATATAGAGCTAAACAAATTGTTGACTAACCATGAACCTAAAGGCTGGAATAGTTCAGATAATGAGTTGGGGGGGGGTCTCCGTTTTGTAGATAGTTAATATAGGCCTCCTTCTTGTCAGTGGTACATTGGTACTTCCCTTGTCATATAAAGAAAAATACCACTTTTTTTTTTATTAGATAGAGACAGAGCAGCAGAGGGGTGGAGAGAGTGTGAAGGCGACCACAGCACTGAAGTCTTGAGTGCAGTGGGGGCTGGGTTCAAACCTGCTGGTGCAGGAGGCAAAGGGACACCCCATTCAAGTGAGTTATTTCACCACCCCAAAATACCTCTTTCTAAAATGGATTTCTGTCACTGCAAAACCAGTAACTTATATCATGTGTTGTAGATTCAACGTTTTCTTGAAATTGGAGGATAGAGCACTATTTACTAAACACCCTATTAATAACACAAAGATCAAGATGCCTCAGTGGGAACCCCTTCTTTATTACCAGTAGGTCGAATGTTTTGAACACCGTCTTTTAGCTGTGACTTTTCAGAATGAAAGCATTTAGAAGCATTATAGACTCAATGCACTTAACATATCTTTACTTTTGAGTAATTTTCCGTATTGTGTATTCTGAATAATCCTAAAGCCATGATTAATCCGATGCAAAGATCCTTCTAGTGCTTAAGATTTCCACGGAATTCACAAAGAGTAAATCTATGAATTTGAACAGGAATCCCATCACGGGAAATGAGGAGTCCAGACGGTTCTTGAGTTCTGGTGGGAAAACAACAAGAAATTCAAGAACAGTAGTCAAAATCACTTCCCTTCACATAAAAACTCTTTTCTTCAGTTTTATTTGTCCTACTCACTGCTATATGTTTCCAATTTAGAAAGGAGACCTATGTCTACAAAGAGACACATTCTTTTCTTTTACCTTGCTCCCCTGGCCCTTCTGGTTATCACCTCAGTATCTCTCATCTCTGAAGTCCCTTGCAAGAAACCTTGAGGTCTTCATCAAAATCCCTTTATAAAGTAAGTTATATCAGTGCAAAACAGCTTGTTTCATCCTGACTGTATCATGCATAAGCTCTCAACCTGTGTAGGCTTCTGGGAAAAGAATGCAAAAATATGATGTAAGGACTGAGAATATCGCTTTAGTTTTCAAGCCTGGTAAGCAGTATCCCCATCCCTGAGACTTAACAGATTTGTATGATAAAAACGACCAAAGAGGAGACATGACTCTTGTTGTTTTCTATTATGAGGGAATCCAGGAAGTATATACCATAAGATAGAAGTTTGTTTAAGTAGTGAGAGGAACAAAATGAATATGTATTGAGACTGTAAAGAGAGTCTGCTAGATGACAAGAAACTCCATTATAAAGAAAGACCCTGATGCACATGGTAAGAGAGGCTTTATTTAGTCTTAACATCGGTCTCAGAAACATCAGGAGATGTGTTTTGTCTGAATCTTTTATGTTAAAAGAAATTTGTGTGCATTTTCCACAGGTTTAAGAAAACCCATAAATGTCACTTTATTTTATTTATGCTTTTAAATTGGGGGGATTAATGGTTCACAGTAAATACAGTTATTGATGCATGTGTAAAATTTCTCAGATTTCTGCAAAACACTCACCCTTATGTATAAGGACGTGAACCACCACACCCCAAACTCCTTTACGTTCATGCAATCCCACTTTTCCCCATTATTTGTCAATTGCTGTTCATGAGTGGTAACATGCCATATTTGCCCTTCTATTTCTGGCTTATCTCATGAGTCCTTCAAACTCCATCCAAGATGAGGTGAAGAAAGTGAAGTCATCATTCTTAATATCTGAATGGTATTCAATTGTGTATCTATACCACAACTTTTTTTTAAAAAATTATTTATTATTGAATAGAGACAGAAATTGAGGGGGAGGAGGGAGAGAGACAGAGACATTTACAACTCTGCTTCACCACTCGTGAAGCTTCCTCGCTGCAAGGTGGGGACCAGACGCTTGAACCCCGTTCCTTGCACACTGTAGTGTGTGTGTGTGTGTGTGTGTGTGTGTGTGTGTGTGTGTGTGTGTGTGTGTGTGTGTGTGTGTGTGAGAGAGAGAGAGAGAGAGAGAGAGAGATTAACCAGCTGCACCAGGATGGCAGGATTGCCTAATGGGCAGGTGCCTGCTCTGCATATATGCAGCAAGGTTCCAGTCTGACGCCTGTGGCACTGGGTGGAATCTTGTTGTCTTTATTTTTCTCTTACTTTTTTCTTTTTTCTGTCTGAAAAAGTGTCCAAAAATGGTGAGACCTGGAGGCAACAACAACAAAAATACAGTGTTACTTACAGGCATTGTCCTGAACCTCTGTCCTGAGATTTCTCTGAACTTAGTCACTTGCCTATGGAACAGTTGTATGACTTTGTAAAGACTCAGAACAACAACAACAAAACAAACAAAAAACAGTTGAAGGACTAGGAAGATACTCAGTGTTATAGTATAGGACTTGAATATCTAGGATCTCAGGTTTAATTCCCAAAACTTACATATGCCAGAACTGAAGATTGCTCTGGTCTGTCTGTATATCTGTCTGTCTGTTCCTCTGTCCCTCTGTCTGTCTATCTTCTATCTATCTATCTGTCTGTCTGTCTGTCTGTCTATCTATCTGTCTATCTACCGTCTATCTTTGCCTAGCTATACCCCTTCCATAAAGGTAAGATTTATATCTTTAAATCTGATAGAGGATATTTGACACTACCCCGTCTTCAAATGTCAACTCATCTCATGCTATAGTGAGTCTTTTTAATACTGACATACTTCCTAGAAATTTCAGGTAGATCGTAATTAATATTAATTATCTCTTGAGCAATATTTAATGAAATGTGTGACTCTGAATTTTCTAACCCCCTTTAACGCGCTGAACAAGATGTTCCATCTACATACTTGTTTGTTCCTATCTGGAAATCTTAGCTCTCAAATAATTGATTAGAAGACAGATAGATGATAGGTAGGTAGGTAGATAAATGATAGGATATGACACGATATGATATGCCACAACTGTGAGTATACTTCTTAAAGACTGAATAAAGAAAAAACTTAATATATTTGTTCACTATTAATGTAGTGGAAACCATTGCCTATGTATGTACACATACAAAGAATAGATAGAGAAGAAGGAATTGGAACAATTCTTAAGCAAAATAGAATTGGTAGAGAAATGCATCTTTGGTATGGAGACCTGAAAAGTAACATTCTTTTTACTTCAAAACTCCAGTTTGCAGTACTACAATGTCTACTCTGGTTGTGGAATCAGAGCTAATTCACAGTGTTCTCACTGTGGTGAGACTTTTTGTTCAGTAAGAAAAAGTTCAATATTGGCTTCTTAATAGGAATTGTGATGCAATTGCTTTTATTTATAAATCCCAGGCTATAGGTTGTAATTTTAATTGTTAGGAGGGATATTTATTTCTTGTTTTGAATCAGAACAATAACACAAATAGGCTAAAAAGAAAACGAATACACTGGTTGTATCTTCTGGTATAGCTCCATCTAGTAATGACTGAGCCAATATATTATAGGCCAGATTGGCCACCAGAGACTGCAAGGGTACATTATGCAAGCCTCACGCGGTGTTTCAGCAAGGCAGTTTCCATTAATGTCAACAAAATTCTATGGCTGAAATTTCAGAACATGATTTAAAAGCATAATTTACCAGAGAGTAAATTTTTTTTTTTAATTTTTTTTAAATATTTATTTTATTTATTTATTCCCTTTTGTTGCCCTTGTTGTTTTATTGTTGTAGTTGTTATTGTTGTTGTCATTGTTGGATAGGACAGAGAGAAATGGAGAGAGAAGGGGAAGACAGAGAGGAGGAGAGAAAGATAGACACCTGCAGACCTGCTTCACCGCCTGTGAAGCGACTCCCCTGCAGGTGGGGAGCCGGGGGCTCAAACCGGGATCCTTATGCCGGTCCTTGTGCTTTGCGCCACCTGCGCTTAACCCGCTGTGCTACAGCCCGACTCCCCAGAGAGTAAATTTTTAAGGAGATGCAGCAAGCCGCAAGAAAAACAAACCAGTCAGCGTTTGGTTTAGATCTGAACAGAAATCATTGTGTGACATCATATCTGGTGACTTTTAACTGTAGTTTCTTTTCAGTTCAGCAGCAGTGGATGTACTGGGGCAGTGGCTCAGTAAGTTGAGTGCAGGTCTAGCAGATGAGAAATTCCAGGTTCTGTTGCTGGAGTTGCATGAACTTCTCTCTTGAAGGAAACATTGTAATAGGGTCAGGAGGTGGCGCATCTGGTTAAGTACACATATATTAATATGTATTAATTTTACTGGTGGTGTCAATGGTTTATAGCACTGTCTAACGCTAACACATAGGCACACATTTTCATCTCCCTTTGGTGTCTAGGAAACACAACGGGATCCCAATGTCCCTTCATCCCACCCCTCTCCCTCCTTCCCCAGGGTCCTTAGCTTCAGTGCCATAAAGCACACACCTAGTCCAAGTTGCACTTACATCCTCCCATACTGTCCTTTATTCTTAAGTTCCACCTGTCGGTGAGATGGTTCCTTATTGATCTTTCCCTTTCTGGCTTGTCTCACTCAATATGACGCCTCCAGATTCTGACTATGGTGTTGCAAAGGAGATGACCTCATCCATTTTTTTTTTTAATTTATAAAATGGAAATATTGACAAGACCATAGGATAAGAGGGGTACAATTCCATATAGTTCCCACCACCACAACTCTGTATCCAATCCCCTCCCTCGAAAGCTTTCCTATTGTTTGTCCCTCTGGGAGTATGGACACAGGATCATTATGGGGTGCAGAAGGTGGGAGGTCTATAATTGCTTCCCTGCTGAACATGGGCGTTGGCAGGTCAATCCGTACTCCCAGTCTGTCTCTCTCTTTCCCTAGTGAGGCAAGGATCTGGGGAAATGGAGCTCCAGGACACATTGGTGGGGTCATCTGCACAGGGAAGTCCGGTTGGCATCATGGTAGCATCTGGAACCTGGTGGCTGAAAAAGAGTTAAGGTATAAAGCAGAGCAAATTGTTGACTAGTCATGAACCTAATGGCAAGAAAATTGCAGATGAAGATTTGGGGTCTCCATTTTGGAAGATGCTGGTAGGCCTATTTTAGGTCTATTCCAAGGGGCCCATCACCTTAGTAGTTTTTGTCTGAGCTTGACATCTAACATGCAGGTGACCTAAGTTATTGTCTGGGGAGATGGTGTCATAGTTGGAAAAAGGACCAGAAAGCTGGATCTGGAGAGAGAGTAGTTCCCAAATATGGGAAAGGTATATAAATATTGTTAACTGTATACCCCGTAGATTTGATCTGGGGCCCTTAGCACAGGAGTCTATGTAACCTCTGCATCCCTGTAGGTCTGAGCTCACATTCTGTGGTCACCGCTAGGAATATTCCAGGCTGCATAAATTCAGGACCCATCATCCTTGGGTGGTAGGTAGAGTATGTTATCCAATCTCCCTTTGGAGAATGGAACATTCCCTACCCTTGTTGATCCACATTGAGGGCCAAGTCCTATAGGGGCCCACAAAGGGGTCCTGACGGAGTGACAGTGGTAAGATGGATCCACTAGATCCCAACTCCCGAAAATGTAATTTTTTAAAGTGAAGAGTGTATTTTGCAAACTAACACACTAGTAACTGAATACCAAACATTAAGTAGACAGATTATATATATAGTTACGGAATACACACACACACACACACACACACACACACACACACACACACACTTCAAAATTCCAGCACAGGGAATATAAACTATATAGAACAACCTGACTTCCCCAGTTCAACCTGGAAAATAATGATGCAAAACATTCCACTCTTCAATGAAACATCTTCTCCCCACTGTACACTTAAAGACCAGGTCTCATTCAGCCAAAGATCCATCGACCTGTTTTCATGCCTCAAAGAATTGATACAATTGCATTTCTCCCGAGGTGGGCCACTTAGTCTTGTACCATATGATGTTACTTTGGTTTTCAAAGGAGATCGTAAAAAAAAAAAAGACTGATTCCCACCTTTGCCTGCTTTTGCTGTCCTTGCCATCTGTAGGGCTATAGAACACTAGTTCTTTCTCTGGTGACTAGTCTCATCTATTACTTGTTGCAGGGCTCCAGAGACCTAGAAAACAACATTGCTCCCCAAGCAAGCACCCTGCAATTACTCAGGCTGTAACCACAGAGGCCTAAGGAACGAACCTCATTGCTCCCCAGGGGGCTTTCTTGTGCCTGGCTCTTTCTACTTTGAGGCCTTTTGCTGTCCTGAGGATTTGGCAGATTGAACATGAACCTTTCTATAGTCATCTATTGCAAAGCTGAATTATACTGGATCTGTATCCAACCAGACAGTTCCCCCCACTCCAGTATTTCAAGAAACTGAGTTGGTCTTATCATAGACTAATATGTATCAAACTTCTACTAAGAAACAATGGATGTCTAGTAGGAAACTGTTATTAACAAATTATTAACAAGGTGATGCCCATGTTTAGGATGTAAACATCCTAGGAGGATGAGAAAAAAAATATATAAAAGCAAACATTTTAAAGTTAGCAATTATTGAGAAGAAGGGAGAGAGCAAATCAGAGAATTTAGCTGGCTCCTGTAACATGGTGGATCAAACTTGAGATCAAATGCTTGCTGGTTAGGAACACTACCCACTGCACCACCTCTCAAGCTGCAGTCATTTTAAATGAAATTGCTCCAAGCTTTATTATATCTTTCTTTTTAAATTTTATTTATTTATTCCCTTTTGTTGTCCTTGTTGTTTTATTGTTGTAGTTATTATTGTTGTTGTTGGATAGGACAGAGAGAAATGGAGAGAGGAGGGGAAGACAGAGAGGAGGAGAGAAAGATAGACACCTGCAGACCTGCTTCACCACCTGTGAAGTGACTCCCCTGCAGGTGGGGAGCCGGGGTTCGAACTGGGATCCTTATGCCGGTCCTTGTGCTTAGCGCCACCTGCGCTTAACCCGCTGCGCTACAGCCCGACTCCCTCTTTATTATATCTTAAGAGCCATTCTTAACCATTCCCTGATAAGCTTTTCTGATGTTTCTTCAATTCTCTTGGACTCGTCAAATTCATCTTCAATCAATAAGAATGTATATTGTCATTTTTCCCCAGAATTATTCTATGTAAACACTGGCAAGTATATCTTTTTCACAAATATTGAAAGGGAACAGCATTTGTGACCCTAAAATGTGTTACATTGTCATTTGGTTTGATAATTAGAGGCAGTTATGCTATGCTGACTCAGGAAAAACATTTTACCACTTCTGTAACTTCCTAAAGGAATTTAGATAAAAGAATGTGTACCCAGACAAGAAGTATTGCCAGACGTAGCTTTTTCTTTCCCCCTTCTTGGTCCTCTGCTGTGCCTGTTTACTTATTTGTTAATAATTTAATAATGATTGGCAGGATTGTGGGATAAGAGGTGTACAATTCCACACAATTTCCACCACCAGGGTTTCACATCCCCTCCACTGGAAGCTTCCCTAATCTTTAATCCTCGGGGAGTAAGGACCAAAATTCTTTCTGGAGTGTAGAAGGTGAGAGGTCTTGCTGCGGTAATTGCTTCTCTGCTGGACATGGGCATTGATGGGTGGGTCCATACCCCCAGCCTATTTCTGTCTCTCCCTAGTGAAGTAGGGATCTGGGGAGGTGATGTTCCAGGACACATTGTCTAGGAATATGGTGTCAAAGTTGGGAATAGGACTAGAAAGCCGGATCAGTACATAAAATAGCTCTAAAGTATGGGAGTCAGGCTGTAGTGCAGCGGGCTAAGCGCAGGTGGCACAAAGCACAAGGACCGGCATAAGGATCCCGGTTCGAGCCCCCCCGGCTCTCCACCTGCAGGGGAGTCACTTCACAGGCGGTGAAGCAGGTCTGCAGGTGTCTGTCTTTCTCTCCCCCTCTCTGTCTTCCCCTCCTCTCTCCATTTCTCTCTGTCCTATCCAACAACAACAACAATAATAACTACAACAATAAAACAAGATCAACAAAAGGGAATAAATGAATAAAATAAATATAAAAAAATTTTTAAAAATAGCTCTAAAGTATGGGAAAAGTATATAAATACTAAGTGTAAAGCCTATCTGTTGAAACTTAACTTTTTTTAAAAATTTATCTTTATTTATTTATTGGATAGAGACAGCCAGAAATCAAGAGGGAAGGGAGGGATAGAGAGGAAGAGAGACAGAGAGACACCTGCAGCCCTGTTTCACCACTTGTGAAGCTTTCCCCCTGCAGGTGGGGACCGGGGGCTTGAACCTGGGTCCTTGCGCATTGTTAACATGTGTGCTCAACCAGGTGCGCCACCACCCAGCCCCTGAAACTTAACTTAAAGGGGTTTGGTTAGGGGCTGCTGCACATAAAAGGATACACAGCGGGGAGCTGGGAACTGGTTTAATCAATACACGGTTTATTAGGGTGAAACAGGTAAAAGGCAAAATAAGCAATTATCATCAAGGGTTAAGAGTACGCTAGGTCCATAAAATCTGAGTATAGTTATCAAAAGTTTAGTCCCATAAATAAACAATTATCAGCTCTGGTAAAGGTTGCTCATGGCTATAGAGGGGTCTAAAAGTTTACCGGCTAGCAGAGTCCCATGTGTTCAGTTCCCAGGAGAAGTAGCCATGGCAGATACCTGGCTCACCTCTGCCAACATGTATCTGACCAGGAGAAACAGCAGCAGCCAAAGAGAGTGGCCTGCTCCAAGTCCCTGCTTTATAGCTTCCCTTCTCTGTGTGTCCTGCCTCAGGCTGACGTCATTCGTATGCTAATAGTCCCAAACTCCTGTTGGGGTCACAACACCCATGGGTCTGACCTGGGGTCCATGTCTATCCATACTTAGCACACAAGCCTTTGCAAGCTCTGCATCCCTGTAGGTCTGAGTTCACATTCCACGGTCATAGGTGGGAACATTCTAGGCTGCACTCATTGCAGAATCAATCTTCTCTCAAAGCCTTGTCTGTAGGGTAAAGCAAGCATCTATTCATCTCAATTACCAGTGAATTTTCTTCCTCCTCTTGAAAGCCCAGAAGCCTATCCCTTCTCCTGAGATCAGAGTGTCTGAAAGCCACAGCTGTCTTTGAACCTGAAGTCATTAGAGGTTTTACATGCATACTAAACTTGTTTCTCTCCTGCTAATCTGCTTTGTTTCAATTTAATCACTAGGTCAGCCAAAGAGTTGGAACGAAAGAAGGTAAAACATTACCTTCGAAGGGAGGCTGGTTCAGCCTACTCTGCCACTCAATGTTCCCAGCTGTGACCATGGACTGAGAGCTCAGATTGGCAGGGACTCAGAGGTCACACAGGCTCCTGTGCTAAATAAGAATATATATGGCCTCTGGGCCAGATTGATGAGGTAAACAGTTAATTTTATTCACAGATTTTCTTCAAGTTTGGGAGCTACTCTCTGCCCTAACTCAGTTTTCTAACCCTATTCTCCACTCTGACACCATTTCCCCAGATATTATTTTGTCTACCTCCAGGGTAGCTATCAATCTCTAGCAAAACCCATGACAGTCATGGAAAAGTCCCTATGGAACATACCGAAAATAGATTTCCTCACTTCTTTCTACCCTAAGACCCTAATTTTCATCTGCTCTATTCCTATTTTTTTGGTTCCTGATCATCAGTCATTTTATCCTGCTTTATATTATACCAGATTTCAGCCACCAAGTTACAGATATAATTATAATTTCATCCTGATTTCCCTGGCAGATGAACTCTCCAGTGTGTCCTGGAACCCCCCCCCCCCCCCCAGAGCCCTGCCCCACGAGGGAAAGACAGAGACAGGCTGGAAGTGTGGATCCACTTGCCAATGCCCATGTCCAGTGGAGAAACAATTACAGAAGCCAGAACTCCTACCTCCTGTACCCCAAAAATAATGTTCCAGAATCCCGAAGGGAGAGAAGTATAAGGGAAGATGATCAGAGAGCTCCCAAATCCAACTCCATGAGGACCCAGAGATAGAAGAGGAAGAATACTCAGAGGTAATAATAGGTGTGGGTGTGGCTTAGAAGGGAAGAGAGTTCAGGACCATAGGAAAAAATGGACATACATAACTATAGACAGATCATTATAGAAATAATAGTTAACCCATCTCTGCAACCTTGGGAGAACAACTGTAGCTTCCAATGGAGGGAATGGAGATACAGAATTCTGGTGGTGGGAATGGTACAGAATTATACCCCTATTATTATTTTGTAAATCAATATTCAGCCACTAAGAAAAATTTAAAAAAGAGATATGCTCTCATGCCTAGGGTTCTATATTCCCAATTTAATTCCCCGCATCACCATAAGTCAGAGCTGAGCAGTTTTCTGGTAAAAAATATATTAAAAAAGGAAAGAAATATATATATATATATATGTTAAAAACTATTTTAAGAATAAAACCCCTGCAGGTAGATGCCAGTTTATGTAAGGGGATGAAGACTTTATAAATAAAAAGAATGTTTAAATGTTCATTAGTAACTGTAAACTATAATGTAATTTTCTTGATAATGTTACCATATTAAAATTATTAAACTGATAACAGATCCTACACTTGGTCTTGGCAAACTGAGAAGTGATCATATTTAAATCATTTTATGTTTATTCTTATCTATGCAAGATTTTAGTCTTGTTATTGTTGTTGTTCTTGGGTCTTCATTATAGTATGTGTACTAATTCTGACAGAGAGAGAGGGAGAGAGGGAGAGAGGGATAGGGAAGGGAGAGAGGGAGAGGGAGAGAGAAGGGAGAGAGAGAGAGAGGGAGAGAGAGAGGGGAGGGGTGGGGGAGGGGCAGGAAGAGAGAGAGAAAGAGAGAGAGAGAGGACTGTCTACCTTCAGTGCCACAGTCCTCCCCTGTCATGAGCCTGAATCAGTCACAGGTACCTTTCCAGGTGAGCTACCTTGCTGGTCATTTTACTGTTTTTGAAAAAATGCAAATATTCATCTTCCAAATTTAGAGACATTGTTTGAATCTACTGGTCTTGATAATTAGATACCATACAGATATCACATAGCATAATATCAAGGACATTTAGCATGGTGGAAGTTGGGGGACAGAGATGTGACATCACTGTTAAAATATGACAAGAAGGTTGAAAGACACACACCAGGTAGAGAACATATGCACTTAGTGCCGAGTCCCTGGGTTTGAGAGTAAGCACCATGTGGGAAGGGAACGGGCGTGGACCTTTGGGAATTCCATGGCTGGTGTAGCGGCCCTGCAGCATTTCACTCACTCTCTCACTCTGCTCTCTCCTTCAAGAAGTAAAATGATGAAAATATGACCCAGAGAGGCTGCTCAGCATGTCATTCATTCCTCAGTGCTACCATAAAAATCAACCAAACATAAATGAACAAGACAAAATAGCAGCATTTCGTGAAATTATAAAGAGATGACTATGGTATATTAATCAGTTATCAACTGATCATATTCCTCTTCCAGTTTCAGTGAGTAAACATGGTGGGGAAAATGAAGAAAATGCAACATCTGATAGAAAAACCCTGCTTGACAATCAGAGTAAATGTTTTGAAATATTAATCACTGGGTACTTTAATCATTTTGAAAGCTTCAAGGGAATAGGATACAATCTGACTTTGGTATTTTTCATACAAATTATTCTTATTTTCAACCCCTTAAATTTAGACTTCTTTGCTTAATATCAGCTTAGGTGTGATATTGTGAAAGCTGACTAGCTCTCTTGCCCATTGAAAAGCAATTTTAGATATTTCTGGATGGTGTTTGATTTCTTAGGATCCAGCTCCAGGAGAGGAATTACCAAGACATAAGGTAGGTAATTTCTAGCCTTCTGAGAATTCTCTAAACTGCCCTCCATGGGGGTTGGACATTACAGTTCCACCAGCAGTACAGGAGGGTTCCTTTATCCACCTCCAATACCCCCAACCTCTCTAGCATTTGTTGTTACTATACTTTCTGATTTATGATATTCTCACAGGAGTGAAGTGGTATCTCACTGTTATCTTTATTTGCATTTCTCTGACAATCAATGACTTGGAGCATTTTGTGTGTGTCTTGTTGGGTTTTTGGATCTCTTCTCTGATGAATATTCCATTCATATTCTCTCCCCACTTTTGGATGGGGTCATACAACAGCACAATGTGTAATAGCCAAAATCTGGAAGCAACCCAGGTGTCCAACAACTTATGAGTGGCTGAGTAAGTTGTGGTCTATATACACAATGGAATACTACTCAGTTATTAAGAATGATGAATTTGCCTTCTTCACCTCTTCTTGGATGGAACTTGAAGGAATCATGTTAAGTGAGATAAACCAGAAAGAAAAGGATGAATATGGTATGGTCCAACTCAGAAGCTGAAAAATAAAAATAGAAAGAAGAAACACAAAGCAGAACTTGCACTGGCCTTGGTGTCTTACCCCAAAGTAAAGGACTCTGGGGGGAGGAGGGGGCTTTCAGGTTCTGATGCAGGATCTTGGAAGAGGCCATAAGCTAGGGGTGAAAGTGTTTTGCAGAAAACTGAGCAACTTTACACATGTTAACAACTGCCAACCCCAACCGGGCACAGCAGGTTAAGAGCAGGTGATATAAAGCACAAGGACCCGCATAAGGATCCCACCCAGCTTGAGGCCTGGGCTCTGCACCTGCAGGGGAGTCGCTTCACAGGTGGTGAAGCAGGTCTGCAGGTGTCTGTCTTTCTCTCCTCCCTCTGTCTTCCTCTACTCTCTCCATTTCTCTCTGTCCTATCCTACAACGATGACATCAATAACTACAACAACAATGAAAAACAACAAGGGCAACAAAAAGGAAAATAAATAAACAGAAACAACTGCAAACCATTAACCCCCCCAATAAAAAGAGAGTATTAAATAATACTAATAATAACTATAGTGATAAATGAACTAATATAAACCTTGAGAGAAAGAAGGGAGGGAGGGAGGGAGGCAGTTTTATACACCTAGTAAAACACACATGTCACCATGAACAGCCCCAGGTTCAGGCTTCCAGTCTCCACAAGTAGGAGGGAAGTTTTATGAACAGTGGTGCAGTGCTGAGTCTCACCTCATTCCTTCTTGTTCTCCCTCTCTGTCTCTCTCTCTCTCTCTCTCTGCAGATGTTGAGCTCCAGTAATAACTCTGGTGGCCAAAAATAAAAATAAAAAGGAAAGAAGAACAGTTTTTATTATCAGAAAACAAGGGAGATGCTTGCATGTATCTTTAAAGCTGGTAATTTTGTCCAATATCTTGCGCACTATTCAGTGTTGTAACATTTGAAATGATCGTAAAAAAAAAAAGAAACAAAAAGGTATTCCACTTCTTACTCTAACAAAAATAGCTATTATTTTAGTGATTTCTGCATAAGTAAAAAAGTTCATATGTTTATACAATTAGATGTGAGTTCAGCAATATAATGTTATTTATTCATGTATTTCATTACCACCAGGTTATTTGTGGGGTTCGGTGCCTACATAAAAAAATCCACCTGTCCCGGCAGCCATATATTTTTTTAGATTAGGATAGAGAGAGATTGAGAGGGGAAGGGGAGATAGAGAGAGGCAGAGACAGAGAGACACCTCTATTACTTTCTTTGCTGCTCCTGGAACCCTCTCCCCCCACCCCAGCAGGTAGAGATGGAGGACCACAGCCCAGGCCCTATCCATGGTAACCTGCGTGCTCAGCCAGGTGCCAGGTGCCAGGTGTGTCACCTCCTGGCCACCCAATACACTGTTACTTAAGTATCTACATTGCAGCAACATTACTGTTTCAAGTCTAGCATACATTCAGAACTATTAAATCATCTCATAATATCTAAAAGAGGACAGTCTATGGGTTGACTTGCTTATCTTCACTTTTTCACTTCAGCTGGGCGAATCCCTGAAAATGAACGTTTAATTGGTTAATTATATTCTCCACACTTACTCTGGTGGATGGATCTTAGACTAATGTTTTCTGGGCCTCCAAAAGTCTGAATTGTTCTTACTTTAATTAGAGCATACTTCTTCAAGTGAATTAAATTCTAGAACTTGTGACCTTTTAGCTTTGCTTAAAAATCTGCACTTACACACCAACTGTGGCTTTTCCTCTCTGTTATCAACCAATGAGAAAACAATTCCTAAGACAATTCTTGGAATTTCTTTTAGATGCCTTAAAACGTTTGCTTCTCCAGTTGATGGAGAATTAACTTGCATCAGGTGTGACTGTTTGATTTTTCGTGTCAACATCTCACCTTGTGGCTTACGTTCTCAATTGAAATCCACCGTGTTTCTTAATGGCCAAAATGATTCTTAAGAGTTTTTAGTATACGTTTTGAAAATATAACTCATTAATCATGATTTGAAGATTGTCACGTATATAAAACAAATACATTTTTAAAAATAACGCAGGCAGATTAAATAGAATATAATGACTTGTTTAGTTTTGCTTGTAAAAACATGTTACCATTAGGTTTTCACAACAGAGCTGTGCTCTGTAGGCCTTTATCAGAGAAAATCAACTTTACCAAAAGACACCTGTCTTCTTTTCCCATAGTTCTTAGGAAACTTATTTATCATCACTGAAGAAGGAATATTTGTGTCAGAAAGTGAAGAAAAGCCAGCACACAGGATTACCCAGAGTGGAGATGAGGTGGTAATAATAATAGTGTGTGTGGGGTGGTGGTGGTAATAATAATAGTGTGTGTGGGGGGGGGTGAATTGAAGCAATAAACAGACCAACCATATATTCTTAAAATTTCTCGTGAATAGTGTGCTTTTGGCAAGGAAAGACAGCTCAAGGTGAATGAAGTGAGTCAGGAAAAGTAAGTAAAATCAACAGGTTTGGGTGAGCTCCCCCTACATTGAGGGCCACTCCTCACAGTCTTTTTACCTCTCTGTCTGTCTAAAAATAAATAAAATTGAGATCAAGTAATCATTTCTCTTTAGAAAGGTTTATTATCTCAACTGATTTATTGGTCAGAGACAGCCAGAAGTTGAGAGGGAAGGAGACGATAGAGAGGAAGAGAGACAGAGACACCTGCAGCCCTGCTTCACCACTCTTAAAGCTTCCCCCCTTGTAGGTGGGGATCGGGAGGGGAGTTTTCAGCCTGAGTCCTTGTTTATTGTAACACATGTATGCACTCAACTAGGTGAGCACCACCCAGCCTCTGAGTAATCATTTCTTAGAAAAGAGAAAGAAACTCTATTTTATTTAACATTTGCAATAGCTGTTGTGATTTTTTTTTTTCCTAGAGTTGCTGTGCCCCGTGGAAGTACTTAGTGTAGATGTCAGCATAACTGTATCATTTCAAGGCAAGAACAGAAAGACAGGCAACAGGGGAGCATAGCTGCCAAAACACTGTTATCACATCTCTCCTGGCAATGTTGTAGAACTCGGAGAACAGCTTTACAGTGCTGTAAAGAGAAGCAAAAAGGAATACTCCCCATTCAGGTTCCCTAGGAAACTCACTCTACAGTGGAGACTATGATATAGGGTGTACAAAAGCTGTTTAGATGACCTGTGAAGACAAGGAAGAAACCAGGATGGGGTTGAGGTAGAAATTACACTTAATTTCAGATAAAGAAAGCCTCAGTAGACCAGGGTGCTCTGAAGATGGCACAACATTTAGACACTTTCCTGTTGGGTTAAAAAGACAAACTCTGGGGCCGGGGGCTGGTGCACCTGGTTGAGTGCAAGGCCTGCTACGCACGTGTGCATGTTCAAGCCCCTCTTCCCCAGCTGGAGGGGGGAGGATTCTCAAGCATGTCTCTTTCTGTCTTTCCCTTTACTTCCTACTCCGTTCTCTTTGTCCTGTCAAATACAGTAGGAAAGGAAGCAATGGACGCCAGCAGTGGTGGATTCAGCATGAAAGCACTGAGCCCCAGCAGTAACCCTGGGGAGAATATATGTGGACATAGAATATATGTGGACCCCTTGATAAGGGGTCTGATATCAGACAAGGGCTCCCCTTCCTGAAGGAGTCTCTAGCAATGGAGAGTAGCCTGCGGAAAGAACTAGCAGATGGGGAGATGGGTTCTTCTTTTCTCAAAAGGAAGCAAGAGTGAAATAAGGTATTCTATCAGCAAACCCAGGTGAATTTTCCATGACATCATTTCCTTCCTTCCTTTCTTTCTTCCTTTCTTTCTTTCTTTCTTTCTTTTCTTTCTTTCTCTTTTTTCTTCCTCCCTCCCTCTTTCTTTCTTTCTTTCTGTCTCTCTTTCTTTCTTTCTTCCTTCCTTTCTTCCTCTCTCTTTCTTTCTTTCTTTCTTTCTTTCTGTCTCTTTCTTCCTCTTTCTTTCCTTCCTCCTTTCTTTCTTTTTGTCTCCCTCCCTCCCTCCTTCCCTCCCTTCCTTCCTTTCTTTCTTTCTTTCTTTCTTTCTTTCTTTCTTTCTCTCTCGCTCTCTCAGTCCATCCTGCACTCAGCTGCCAAACAAACCTCGACTTGTTTATGCCACGGTAGAGGCTGTGGTCTGAACTGACTATCCAGTGGCAAATGTTCCTATGCAAACACCATTGTTTCTTTTGGTCTGACTTTTCTTTTCTTTTAATAAATGATATCCTGTTGTGATTGCTTCCAACAAGAATTTTGTTAAAATAAATAGAAGTCCTCTCACTGTTTCTGGAACACAAATGCTCACTATGGGCTCTCTGTCTTTGCTCAACTCTTGCTTTCACCTCAAAGTCCCAGTCCTCCCTCGCAAGCCTGTCTATGTCCAGCCAGCCTGGGTTTTATTTCTTCCTCCTCCTGATATAATTACAGTCAGGCTGTACCAATCGCCTTATTTCCTAGTCCAAACATTGGTACATTTGGTACCACATAACGATGTGTTACGGTTTACAGACTGCTTAGAATTTTCTCTAGGTAAAGAAGGTAACATCATAGAAGGCTGGCACTGTGTTTAGTAATTCATCTGGATTTTATTTCCTGTCACTGTTGCACTGTCACAGGTCCTATACAGGAAACATAAAGACACATTTTACTTATCTGACTGAACTATGTTCTTTATTTCCCAAGATAATTAATCATGGCTTGCTGCTGTTTGGTATGCTTGCCCCTACCTGAAAACCAAGGTCACTTGACCTGTTTCACATTTGTAAATATCAGACTCTATTTTTTCCCTTATTGGGGGATTAATGTTTTACATCCAACAGTAAATACAAGAGTTTGTACATGCATAACATTTCTCAGTTTTCCACATAACAATACAACCCCCACTAGGTCCTCTGTCATCCTTTTCCAGGTCCTGGGAGTATACACCAATATTCTTTTTTTAAAGATTTCTTTATTGGGGGATTAATATGTTTTACAGTCAACAGTAAATACAATAGTTTGTACATACATAACATTTCTCAGTCTCCCACATAACAATACAACCCCCACTAGGTCCTCTGTCAGCCTGTTCCAGGACCTGAACTCTCCCCACCCACTCACCCACCCCAGAGTCTTTTACTTTGGTGCAATACACCAACTCCAGTCCAGGTTTTGCTTAGTATTTTCTCTTCTGAATTTGTTTTTCAACTTCTTCCTGAGAGTAAGATCATCCCATATTCATCCTTCTGTTTCTGACTTATTTCACTTCACATGATTACTTCAAGCCCCATCCAAGATGGGCCGAAAATGGTGAAGTCACCATTTTTAATAGCTGAGTAGTATTCCATTGTGTATATAGACCACAACTTGCTCAGCCACTCATCTGTTGCTGGACACCTGGGTTGTTTCCATGTTTTGGCTATTACAAACTGTGCTGCTAAGAACACATGTGTACACAGATCTTATTTCATGGGTGTGTTGGGTTCCTTAGGATCTATCCCCAGGAGAGGAATTGCAGGATCATAGGGCAGGTCTATTTCCAGCCTTCTGAGAGTCTCCAGACTGCTCTCCACAGAGGCTGAACAAATTTACATTCCCACCAGCAGTGCAGGAGGGGTCCTTTGTACCCAGAACCTCTCCAGCATTTGTTGCTGCTACTTTTTCTGGTATATGACATTCTCACAGGAGTGAAGTGGTCTGTCATCTTTTAAAAAATTTTTTAATCTTTAGGTATTTGATAGAGAAAACCAGAAATTGAGAGGAAGGAGAAGACAGAGAGAAGGAGACAGAGAGACACTTACAGCACTGCCTTACAACTTGTGAAGTTTTCCTCCTGCAGGTGGAGAGCCGTGGCTAGAACTCAGGTCCTTGTGCATTGTAACGTGCGTTCAACCAGGTGCACCACCAACTGGCCCTTAGCCTTTTACCTCTTTCTTTCTTTCTTTCTTTCTTTCTTTCTTTCTTTCTTTCTTTCTTTCTTTCTTTCTTTCCTTTCTTTCTCTCTTTATTTATTTATTTTCCCTTTTGTTGCCCTTGTTGTTTTTTATTGTTGTTGCAGTTATTATTATTGCTGTTATTGATGTCCTCCTTGTTGGATAGGACAAAGAGAAATGGGAGACAGAGAAGGGGAGAGGAAGATAGACACCTGCAGACCTACTTCACCGCCTGTGAAGCGACTCCCCTGCAGGTAGGGAGCCAGGGGCTCAAACTAGGATCCTTACACTGGGGTCCTTGAGCTTTGCACCACGTGTGCTTAACCCACTGTGCTACCACCTGACTTCTAGCCTTCTACTTCTTTGAACATCATTTTTGTATGTATTTTTGGTAATTTTATTACTGAGTTTTGGATTTTTTTGTTTTTGTTTTTGTTTTTGTTTCTTTACCATGGTACATTCCTGATTTATCTTTCTAAAATGTTACTTCACATTCATTCCTATAAAATAATTTAGTTGGCATAGAAATTCTGGTTTGACATTTTCTCATAGTGAAATGAAGAAATTGCCTCTGGCTTTTTCTCTTGTGCTAAGATAATAGCAACTGTCACTTTCCTTTGAAGTATCTTATCTTTCTTTTCCCTCCTATGTCTACCTTAAGATTCCTCTATACCTGTGTGGTTTGACATTTTGGCTGTGATGTGGGTTTACTTTTGCCTTCATTCTTTTTCCAGAATCTAAGAATCTTTTGACATTCAATTCATTATGAATAGATTTAAGATAATTCTGATTGTTTCTCTCAGAGTATCTTATCCCCTCCTCTATCTTGTAACCTCATTCAGGAAGTCTGGGATATAAGATATGAGATCATAATTGTTTCCAATTTTTGTCTTCTGTATCTTGTTATCTGTATTTTGTAGTTATTTGCACATTTTGATATGCCCTCCTAAAATCTTCTTATTTTTATTTCTGCTTCTATAGGTTATATTCGAAAGCATTACTTATTTTTGCATATTACAGTAGTTCTGCTTTTTAAGTGTACTAAAAATACTTATTTTATACTTTCTACCTGGTAAGTTTATTATTTGCTGAGTTAGGTGTTGGGTTAGTTCATTTGTTTGAAATATTTACTAATTCTCACTTTTTTTTTTGATTGAGAGTTTGTTAGTTTTCCCTTAATCATTTCATTTCAAAACATTTTACTAGTGATGTAGTGGACTTCTACAATGTTGTGAGTTCTAAATTATGGGGATGTATTTCCACACTATACTCAACACCAAAGTTCTTTGCCCCTCAGCTCCCCTGACAACTGTCATAGTTTTCATACAGACTTTAAGTAGGTTATTTATTTATTTTAATGAAAGAGAAAGAGGGAGAGGGCTAGGGAGAGGGAGAGAGAGAGAGAAAGAAAGAGAGAGAGAAAGAAAGAGAGAGAGAAAGAGAGAGAAAGAAAGAGAGAGAGAGAAAGAAAGAGAGAGAAAGAAAGAGAGAGAAAGAGAGAGAGAAAGAAAGAGAGAGAGAAAGAAAGAGAGAGAGAGAAAGAAAGAGAGAGAAAGAGAGAGAGAGAGAAAGAAAGAGAGAGAGAAAGAGAGAGAGAGAAAGAAAGAGAGAAAGAGAGAAAGAGAGAGAGAGAGAGAAAGAAAGAGAGAGAGAAAGAGAGAGAGAGAAAGAGAGAGAGAAAGAAAGAGAGAGAGAGAGAGAGAGAGAGAGAATGAATGATGATGAGCCCTGCTCAGCTTGGCTGATGGTGGTGTTAGGGATTGAATCTGGGACCTTGAGGGCTCATGCATGAGAGTCTTTTGCATAACCATTATATCATCTCTCTAGCTCCTCTTTTTTCTTTACTTTTCTTTTCAATCCTTTTTTTTTTTTGTAAGTTCCTATGTTTCAGTTATCTACATTCCACAAATAAGTAAAACCATCTGGCAGTTGTCTTCTATCTCCTTGATTACTTCCCATACCAAAAAAAAAAAAAAAAAAAAACTTACTTTTTAAAAAGTCATTTTTTTTTTCAGAGAATTCAAGCTACTTAAAATTCGTTTTTTAATTCTAAGTACTCTATATATTAGCTTAATTATGTTTATGGTGTCAATGGAGGCATTTCTTTACCTTCATTTCCATAAGAACTATGCCTGAGAAAGCCATTTCTCTTCAGTCTGGCAATGTCTGAGTAAACTTTTCCATATTCATGTTCACATGGAGAGTTCTGCATTAGGATTTTGTCCTCTGCATGGGGTAGAGGATGTCTAGACTCTCTAGACCTTTGTCCCAGAATCTCTGCCACATGTTCTCTTGCTTGTACCCCATGGCTTTATTTTGGGCTTTTTGAAAAAGCCTATTAAAGTTTTATCTGTAATAGATAAAAATGTACTCACAGGATGCATTGGATCGACCTTCTCGTGGTGCATCCCATGAGTACCCATTCATTGGGGAAACTGATGATCCTTCCTAGCTGACTGAATCCACATGGATCCCAGTCACTTTCAAAGCCAGCAACAAGCAGCTCCTGACAGCTTTCAACCTGACGCTGTTGACTGGCTACGGAAGAAGGGCAAACGCTAGAAGAAGAACAGTTTTATCAAATAACTTTAAAGGATCTCATTTCACTATTATAGCAATTTGAGCTGTGCTTTAGCAGAGGAATTTGGATTATTTAAACCTGTGTATTTTCCAGAAATGGAAGTTCATTGTTTCTTTATATTTTGGACATATTTTGTGTGGTGTATAGTCTGGGTTGTGGAGTGTTTATGTGTTACTGTAAGCTAACCATTGAAACTTCTGGAGGGAAAATTTTATGTCAATATGAATATCCTCTGAGATTTTGAAAAATCGTCACTTCTGCACAGAACCTTTGATTAGGGGCTAGCGGTGGTGCACCTTGTACATTACCATCTGTAAGGACCAGGATTCAAGCTCCAGATCCCCACCTGCATGGTGGAAGCTTCAGAAGTAGACAATCAGGTTGATAGGTATCTCTCTTTTTCTCTGCCTCTCTTTCAGTCTCTTTCTTCTCAATTTGTCTCTGTCCCATCTAAAAAAATGACAGAATTACAGCTTTTTATTATGTGACATCCATACTCCCTTCTGATTTCTTTGACTTTTAGCAGATATTATTTGTTCTAGGATTCTATCACATTGAATATAATTCTCATGCCTTTTTAGCTTCCTCTTTGCTGAAATATCAAGATGTTTTTCTCTTTTCCTGTCACTAATGATCTTGACAATTTTGAGAATTATCATGTTTTATGTAGTGGTTCTTATTTGGGATTTGTCTGATGTTCTCAGTTTTATATGAGGTTATAGATTTAGGGAAAGAAGGCCACTGAGGTAAGATATTTTTCCTCATTTTCTATAGTCGCTATTATGTATAGTCATGCCATACTACACACACACACACACAGTATTCTTGCAAAAGAAGCTACATAGAGTTCACATATAAGGGATAGGGCACCTATGTTATACCTACTTGGTGTCATGTAACTACATAAAATATTGGGAATGCTACTACATAGGGTTTTTTTTCTTCTTGCTGATTTTATTATCCAATTATTAATTTGCGTCAGTATGACATATATCTATACATTGGGTTATAACATATGACTAACTATGTTTTTATTTCTATCTTTGTAAGAGATTGTGACATAGAGATGCTTGTCATTCTGTATCTACTTTTGTCAATAGCAAAACAGTGGTCTCATTACATGAGCTAGGGTTTTGCTAAATATTTCTAAAATATTATAGAGATGTGAAATCATTCGTTCCTTTGTTATTTTATAGCCTTCATTTTCTTTTCTTTTTTTAAAATATTTTATTTTATTTATTTATTCCCTTTTGTTGCCCTTGTTGTTTTATTGTTGTAGTTATTATTATTGTTGTTGTTGTTGGATAGGACAGAGAGAAATGGAGAGAGGAGGGGAAGACAGAGAGGAGGAGAGAAAGACAGACACCTGCAGACCTGCTTCACCACCTGTGAAGCGACTCCCCTGCAGGTGGGGAGCCGGGGTTCGAACCGGGATCCTTACGCTGGTCCTTGTGCTTCGCGCCACCTGAGCTTAACCCGCTGCGCCACCGCCCGACTCCCAGCCTTCATTTTCTAACTGCCTTTTCTTTGGTACTTTGTATTCTGCTTCTGAAGGTTTGTCGATAGACTGAGAACTACACTGATTTTGCTGAAACAGTGAATGGGAGTGATTTCTGGATGTCCTTTTCTTCGGATTTAGTGTTTGCATAAAGAAATGCCACTGATTTTTGTACATTGATTTTGTAGCCTGACACTTGCTATATTGCCTAATAACTTCCAGTAGTTTTCTACTGGATTCTTTAGGTCTTTCTATGTATACTATCATATCATCTGCAAATAGTGAGAGCTTGCCTTCTTCCCTTCCAATCTGTATTCCTTTGATTTCTTTTTCTTGCCTGATTACTATGACAAGAACTTCCAATACTATGTTGAAGAGCAATGGCGATAGTGGACATCCCTGTCTAGTTCCCGATCTGAGGGGGAAATGCTTTCAGCTTCTGTCCGTTGAGTATGATGTTGGCTGTATGTTTGCTATATATAGACTCCACTATCTTGAGGAATTTCCCTGTTGCAGCAAGATCAATAAAATACCTAGGAATAAACCTGACCAAAGAAGTGAAAGACTTGTATACTGAAAACTATGAGTCACTATTCAAGGAAGTAGAAACTGATACCAAGAAATGGAAAGACATCCCATGCTCATGGGTTGGAAGAATCAATATCATCAAAATGAATATTCTCCCCAGAGCCATATACAAATTTAACATGATACCCATCAACGTTCCACCAACCTTCTTTAAGAGAATAGAACAAAAACTACAATCACTTATCTGGAACCAGAAAACACCTAGAATTGCCAAAACAATCTTGAGGAAAAGAAACATAAACGGAGTTATCACACTCCCAGATCTCAAACTATATTATTATAAGGCCATCAACATCAAAACAGTTTGGTACTGGAACAAAAATAGGCACACAGACCAGTGGAACAGAATTGAAAGCCCAGAGCTAAGCCCCCACACCTATGGACATCTAATCTTTGATAAGGGGGCCCAATGTATTAAGTGGAGAAAGGAGGCTCTCTTCAATAAATGGTGCTGGGAAAACTGGGTTGAGACATGCAAAAGAATGAAACTGAACCATTTTATTTCACCAGAAACAAAAATTAACTCTAAATGGAATAAGGACCTGATGTTAGAACAGAAACTATCAAATACTTAGAGAACTACATTGAATGTCATTCATCTTCATAGTGTTCTGTTTGCTTATTTTGTAGATATCTTTTGGAGATCTTGAATACAAATTTTCAACACTATTCTTGTTCGATTTCTAGTATTGCATTTTTCCTGTTGTCTATAGTATTATTCCATTTTGTGAGATATTAAGAGGATATCACCTTAAGATAAAGTTTGATTTTGCCATTCATGCAGGCCCAGAGGAATTTTCGTGAATTCTAACATAATTTATGTTATAATTCATGGGGGCTTGAACCAGGATCCTTATGCAAGTTTTTGAGCTTTGCTATGTGCACTTAATCCACCGTGCTACTGTCCAGTCCCCTGGAAATTCCTTTTCTTTTAGTGATATGGCTAGTTAAGATTCTTTGAAGCTTGTAGCAATTACCTTATTTTTCTTGCTTTCATCTTAAACCCAGCATTATAAGCAAGGCACATATATATTTTTTTATTTTATTGATTTATTCCCTTTTGTTGCCCTTGTTTTATTGCTGTAGTTTTTGTTGTTATTGATGTCATTGTTGTTGGATAGGACAGAGAGAAATGGAGAGAGGAGGGGAAGACAGAGAGGAGGAGAGAAAGACACCTGCAGACCTGCTTCACCGCCTGTGAAGCGACTCCCCTGCAGGTGGGGAGCCGGGGTTCGAACCGGGATCCTTATGCCGGTCCTTGTGCTTTGCGCCACCTGCGCTTAACCCGCTGTGCTACAGCCCGATTCCCGGCACATATTTTTTTTACTGTGTTCCTTGGGTCTCATGGCTTACTTAGCAGTACACCAACTCCAACTTTCTTTATTTGGTTTAGAACTTTGTAAGGATTTACTACCTACTTTCAGTTATTCTTATGTTTTAATAACTGCATCTATGCTTAAGACTCTCATCTATTGCCTTCATTTTACTTGCAGAGCTATGCACTAAGCATGGGCATTTATCTTTCTTATTTTAACTTCCCTAAAGTGACTGAAATGAATGGCAGCAGAAGTATACTGCCTCAAAATTAGGCCCAACTGGCAGAAGAAGGATTATTTTGAGTTGAAGGCACTGGAGAAGTAGTAGCTGTGCATATTCTAACTTACACTTTTTTTTATGAAAAGGAGGATTTGAAAGATGTCCTCTCTCTATTTGCCAAACAAAATATGCTTATCCAAAAAACGAGTAGAATCTGAGACATTTCTGTATGGATAAAACTTTGCAGCCTGATTTATTATCCTCTAGAGCCTCTCTGTGTAGTTAAGCTGTCCCCTACAATTGCCTCATGTGGTTCAACCTAATGGGAAAGCATTTAGGATTTGTTGCTTCCTTGGAACCTCATTTCCTTGTGAATGTTCTGGTGTCATTAAAAAAACAAAAACAAAAACAAACAAAACCTTACGTTAAATAAATTTTTTCTTAAATTTTTTTTTCTTAAAATTTTCCCGTTTATCTGTTTCATGTCAACAGAATGATGAAGCTCACCTGCAGACTCTGAGGGCAGGGGTAGAATTTTGCTCCACCTGTAAATGTGAAACCTTCTGATGGGACCTTGCTGTCACATCTGTGACTTTCCTTCTCCATCCTGTCTGATTCTGACGTGTTTCTCACAAAAAGAAAGAAGATATTGAATTTTTTCTTGTCTGAATCATCATTTATTTTAGTGTCTTACTTGTTCTGATTGACTGACCTACACCCTTACTTTTCCCAACCTCCTATTATTATTCTGTTCCCCATCTACCAAATGTGTGTTTTTGAGCCTGCAACAGTAGTTTTATTTGAGACATAGAAATATCTTCCTAGTGGTTTTCTGTTTTTTATCTATTGCACCTGATGAGTGTGGTAAAAATCTGAACCCTACTTGTGTGCATGACTGTGCCTGTATACGAAACAAGTGAGATATTTTGCCTATCCAGGTTCTAATTACCTTTGTGAATAGGACTTAATAATATTTTTTTAAAAATAAGGGTCTTTTCATTTTTTTTTTACTTCTGAACTTCATTTTACTATAATTTCTGATGATCTTTGCAGGCAATTAAGTAGCAAGACACCTGACAAGTTTGGTGTCTGTATATAAATATATTTGTATAATCTTACACCCATAGTAAGTATATACACATGGCATACATGCTCACATCAATATAAATTAGTTGAAAGCCATAATTAATTAACAATATTATTCTTAGATATAAGAAAGGGAACTTCCTTGACTCTAAGTTAGCTGAGTATATTCAATTTTATAGCATTTGTCTTTTACATTCTCATACCAACTCTTTTCAAGAGGATAAGGATGAAGCAATTGTCTAGCCAATGGTAAGAATAAGATGTACCCAGAATGCCCATCATAACTTTCTATCTAACAGTCCCATTTCAGCATTTTGCTCTGGGTTAAGCTCCAGGCATGATGAACAAACAATATTTTAAGTTGGACTTAACATTGTATGTCTTTCAGTATATACATAAGTAGTAGAAATGTCACTTCTTCAAGACAAATTATGCTAAGCACTGCTTACCTTGTAAATACCCTTTACTCTTTTCCTTTAGTTTACACATAATTAGTTGGAATACCTCAACTGGAGAAGCACATCTCTGATCCAGACATTATAGCTCTGCACATTAAGTGCAATTATGGAGTTGAGAAAACATGGGAAATAATAGGTGTAGCCTTCAAGACTTGTTAGAGGAACCAATATACCTATAAGAACTTAAATTCTTTGAGACTTTCGAATGGTATTCAGAAATCAAGAAATACATAAAAAGGATAAACGGTCATCTTGCAAGATAAAATGCAGTAGTGCAAGATTTTACAATGCGGGCAGCATGTTCTAGGTAGTGGTTTTTCCACCTTTTAAAATTATTGTATTTGTTCTCCTCATAGATCTTAGGATTGAAGTGGGGGGGGGGGGTCCCTTAGTAGCAAGTTAGAGTCTCCTTGTAGGTAAGGAGTCACATTAGTTACAGGGCTCTTAGTCATGCTCATTGTCATCAAATGCTCCTTGGCCATATACTGTGCATAGAAGATGTTTTTGGTGCTCTGCTCTTACTACTTCACACGTTCTTTTTGTTCCTGGGCACTTCACTGATGGTTTCTTTGTCCTTTTTCTTCTAAAGTCTGTACTTAAGATTCTTCCAAGAAATATCTCGGAGCTACTCAAACCACTGTGCCTACATGCACAAAGAGTAACAGTCCTTGAAAACTTTGATTATATCTTTAGAGGCAGACGATAGCCAGCAATTAACTGCTAGAAAACTATCATATAAGCCAATGGCCCAAAAAAAGGGCAGGAACAGCTATTCTCATATCTGACACAATAGACTTTAAAATAAATAAAATTTAAAAAGATAGGAATGGACATTACTTCATGCTCAGAGGATCAGTCAACCAAGAGGAGTTAACAATTATTAACATCTATGCATTCAATGAGAAGTCATCTACATACATCAAGCATCTACTGAAAGAGCTACAGCAATATATTAACAGCAACACAGCCATAGTAGGGGACTTAAACACCCCACTCTCTCAACTTGACAGATCATCCAGACAAAAAATCAGTAAAGAAAAGAGGAAGCTAAATGAGGAGATAGATAAACTAGAACTATTGGACATTTTCAGAATCATTCACCCCAAGAAACTGGAATACACATTTTACTCAAATCCACATGGATCATTCTCAAGGATAGACCATATGTTAGGCCACAAAGACAGCATCAGTAAATTCAAGAGCATTGACATCATCCCAAGCATCTTCTCAGATCACAGTGGAATTAAACTAACACTTAGTAATCAACAAAAGATTAGTAATAGTCCCAAAATGTGGAAGCTCAACAGTACACTACTTAACAACTACTGGATCAAAGAGGAAATTAAAGAAGAAATCAAAATGTTTTGAGAGCTCAATGAAAATGAAGACACAAGCTATCAAAATATTTGGAACACAACTAAGGCAGGACTGAGAGGAAAGTTCATAGCTATACAAGCACACACTAGGAAACGAAAAAGCACAAATAAACAGCCTGATTGCACACCTTAAAGACCTAGAAGAAGAAGAACAAATGAAGCCTAAAGCAACCAGAAGGACAGAAATAACTAAAGTTAGGGCAGAAATAAATAACATTGAAAATAAAAAAAAATACAAAAGATCATGAAAAGTAAATGTTGGTTCTTCAAAGAGTGAACAAAATCAACAAACTATTAGCCAGAATCACAAAACAAAAAAGGGAGAAGACCCAAATAAATCAGATCATAAATGAAAGAGGAGATATCACAACAGACACTGCAGAAATTCAATATATCATGCGAGGCTTCTAAGAATAGCTATATGCCACCAAGCTAGAGAACCTGGAAGAAATGGACGATTTCCTAGATACCTATGAACTTCCAAAACTACTCAGCTATTATAAATGGTGACTTCACCGTTTTCAGCCCATCTTGTGGTGCATCCCGTGAGTACCCGTTCATTGGGGAAACTGACGATCCTTCCTAGCCGACTGAATCCACATGGATCCCAGTCACTTTCAAAGCCAGCAACAAGCAGCTCCTGACAGCTTTCAACCTGACGCTGTTGACTGGCTATGGAAGAAGGGCAAACGCTAGAAGAAGAAGAAGAAGAAGAAGAGGAAGAAGAAGAAGAAGAGGAAGAAGAAGAAGAAGAGGAAGAAGAGGAAGAAGAGGAAGAAGAGGAAGAAGAGGAAGAAGAGGAAGAAGAAGAAGCCCATCTTGGATGGAACTTGAAGAAACCAGGTGAAATAAGTCAGAAACAGAAGAATGAATATGGGATGATCTCAGTCTCAGGCAGAAGTTGAAAATCAAGATCAGAAGAGTCAAAGTAAAAGACTCTGGGGTGGGAGTGGAGGAGAGTACAGGTCCAAAAATGATGACAAAGGACGTAGTGGGGGTTGTATTGTTATGTGGAAAACTGGGAAATGCTATTCATGTACAAACCATTGTATTTACTGTTGACTGTAAAACATTAATCCACCAATAAAGACATAAAAAGTAAAAATAAATAAAAATTTATAAGATACAGAGAAATAAAAACTGAAATTGGAAAAAAAAATCTCTATGATACCTAGTAATAGTGATATGTTGGACATGTTGAGAAAATAATATCTGCCAAAATTTTCAGGAATTCTACCTAAAGGTGATTTCATATTTTCATCCACTTTTTCAAATAGCTAGCACAATCTCAAATATGACTGTTTTCCAGAACCAACAGGATATAGAGATAGAGGAAATGGAGACATGAATGAAAGGAAGAGGAGGAAGAAGAGGAAAGAAAGGAAGGAAGAAAGGAAGAAAGAAAGGGACAGAGATGTGGACAGAGATGGAGGGGAACAGAATGAAATAGTTTATCGAGCATGCAATCTCATGTGTCTAAAATACATCAGGCAGATCAGCAGATTGGAAACCAGGTTAAGAATTGACTCTGCAGTCTTTTTTCCAACTGGAATAGTGACTTAATATTGATTTGCAAAACTCCATGATGGCAGGAGTATATACCACACCATCCCCACCACCAGAGCTCTGTGCCCCCCTTCCCTCCACTGGAAACATCAGTAGTTCTCCCAAGGTCGCTGATACGGGCTGACTCTTATATCTATATCTCTCTATGTATATTTATACATATTTACCCAATTTTTCTGTGGTTCTGCTTTCTCTTCCTTTCGAAGTCACATCTACAGCCATTACTACTTCCAAATATCCTTCCTTTTTTTCCTTTTCTGTCTCCTGGTCCTGATGAAATTGGAGTTCAGAGAGAGAGTCGGGCGGTAGCACAGCGGGTTAAGTGCAGGTGGTGCGGTCCCAATTCAAGCCCCCGGCTCCCCACCTGCAGGGGAGTCGCTTCACAGGCGGTGAAGCAGGTCTGCAGGTGTCTGTCTTTCTCTCCCACTCTCTGTTTTCCCCTCCTCTCTCTATTTCTCTGTGTCCTATCTAACAACAACAACAATAATAACTACAACAACAATAAAAAGCAAGGGCAAGAAAAGGGAAAATAAATAAATATAAATTAAAAAAAAAAAAAAAAGAGAGAGAAATTGGAGTTCAGAACCCTCTGGTCATCTTCCCCTAACATATCTTTCAAGGTGTGTAAGGTAGAAGGTCTGGCTTCTGTAATGGCTTTTCTGTTAGACATGGGTGTTGGCAGGTGGATTCGTACCTCCAGAATGTTTCTATCTTTCCCTAGAGGGGCAGGGCTCTGGAGAGGAGAGGTTCTGGGACACATGGGTAAGGTTGTCTTCCCAGGGACATCAGCATGGAATCATAGTAGCAGCTTCTTTGGTGGCTTTTTGAAAGGCAGTAAGATGTCACAGTCTTGAGCTGGAAAACCACAGAGCAACTCAGCAGCAGAAAATTCCAGTGGAAGTCTTGTTTTCTGAAGTTAAGGAGACACACTAAAGTACTGAGTCTGTAACATGTTTAAGTGTCACTTATATGATTTGAAAATAGTTGCTTAATTTTAATGAAATGCTCATGATATCTTGTGTAGAAAAGAGTGTTTCTTTAGGATCACCTTACATAACAGAGGCTGTGTGGTGGCGCACTGGGTAGAGTCTACAGGCTTTGGGGTTTAATCCTCTAGGCCCCACCTCTGGAGTGGGAGGGATCCTTCACTGTCATGGAATTATGCTGCAAGGAGTCTCTCCTCTCTGTCTTTCTCCCTCACCCCCAGCCATCTTAGTCTCTATCAAAAGAAACAAAAAATAAAGCTTAAAAAATAACCCAAATCTTAAAAAATAAAAAACAGTTAAAAGAATATTATATAGTGGAATATATATATATATATATATATATATATATATATATATATACACACACACATATATATATTTAAATGGAAATGTTGATAACACCATAGGATAAGAGGGGTACAACTCCACACAATTCCCACCACCAGATCTCCATATCCCTTCCCCTCCCCTGATAGCTTTCCTATTCTTTATCCCTCTGGGAGTATGGACCCAGGGTCACTGTGGGATGCAGAAGGTGGAAGGTCTGGCTTCTGTAATTGCTTCCCCACTGAACATGGGTGTTGGCAGGTGGATCCATACTCCCAGCCTGTCTCTCTCTTTCCCTAGTGGGGCAGGGCTCTGGGGAAGCGGGGCTCCAGGACACATTGGTGGGGTCATCTACCAAGGGAAGTCTGGTTGGGATCATGGTAGCATCTGGGACCTTGTGGCTGAAAAAAGTTAAAATATAAAGCAGAACAAATTGTTGACTAATCATGAACCTAAGGGCTGGAGTACTGCAGATGAAGATTTGGGGGATATATATATATATATAATTTACTTGATATAATTATATGCTTTAATTGTATGATATGATATGTCATCATATAGTATTTACTAGAAAGGTCACATATAAATAAAAGGGTTCCCAGTTGGTATAATTCTACCAGTAAGTTTTTATGTGTATAATTTTCTATTTTCATTATTTAGATTATATTCAGGAAGTTTAATTTGTAGTATATCTCTCACAAATTTCATTTCTTGTTAAAATCCAGCATAATGCAGTTTTGATTTGTTAACTAATTTAAAACACACCAGACAAATTTGCTATAAAATAAGATAAATAAATGAAATCCAGCTAGAGATTTTATGAACCACTCCCCAAAATGAATTTTCTGAGAATATAATTTGAAGAGTTTATAATTTAATATTATTATAGTTTTAATTGGAGGAACAATATAGTTTTTTTAAAATGGGTATTCTACTGACTTATAACTAGAAGATGTATTTTGCCTTAGAGTTGTACAGTTATTAGAGCAAGGGGAAATAATCTAACGTATGAATAATTATAAGCCTCCTAACCCTAGTTCACAAATTCACAAACAATTTACAAGTTCATATGATCTGCATACTATTTGAAAGTTTGTATATCATTGGAGAATACAATTAATATCTTTAGTTTCTCTTTTCCCTACTTTGCAATGAAATGTTTGAAAGAAAGATTATAAAATCAACTTCCCCTTTTATATTTTATAGATTTTTCTCACTTTCAATCTAATTGCAACTCACTATAAATTGTTCAATACTTATTGACTAGAGAGAGAGAGAGAGAGAGAGAGAGATGCAGAACATCATTCTGGTGCATATGTTGCCAGGGATTAATCTCTGGACCTCATGGATTGAGAGTACAGTACGTTATTCACTGACCCATCTCCTGGACATCATTGTGCTACACCTGGTTTACAGAGAAATTACTGATGATTTTGGTGGGAGGAAGGGTTTCCAAGTCTATTTTTACAAAAAGCAAAATTCTGCCAGCTGCAGGTAGACCATCTAGGTGAGAAACCACCAAATTGTGAGGCAGAGTTCACGATCCTGTGGTGAACAACCAGTTTGCCCCACACCTGGTTCGAGAAAGAAGCAGGCTTTAAGTAAATGTCATCTGGCTTCTGGAGGTTAAATGAAACCCACTTGTCAAGTGCCACATGGAAAGCAGACACAGACAAGAGAGATGAGTGACTACCACTAGCCCCTGCTTCTTATCAGAGTGTTAAGTAATACATTCGCCTCACAGTTTTTCCTCTCCTCGGCTGTGGGTATTTCTACTCCCCCAAATATGTATTATAGGTATGCACATGTGTAGAGTCCTATTGACTGATTATATAAAACCTGATCTGTCAATCAATAATATCATCTCAAACTCCGCTCAAACTTTCACTTTAAAACACACTCAGGCCTGTACTTTCCCTCTCTCTGTGTTTCCCTTTCTTTCTTTCTTTCTTTCTTTCTTTCTTTCTTTCTTTCTTTCTTTCTTTCTTTCTTTCTTTCTTTCTTTCTTCCTTCCTTTCTTTCTTTCTGGCAGATGACCTCACCAGTGTGTCCTGGATTCTTGTACCTCCAGAGCCCTGCCCCACTAGGGAAAGAGAAACAGCCTGGGGGTATGGACCGACCAGTCAATGCCCATGTTCAGTGGAGAAGCAGTTACAGAAACCACATCCTACCTTCTGCACCCCCCAAAACAACCTTAATCCAGACTCCCAGCAAGGGAGAAGTGATAGGAGGCAGATAGGAGGACTCTGCACTCCGGCTCCATCAGCCCCCAGAGAGAGAGAAGGTAAAGGAGAGGGACATATGGAGGTAGTTCTGTTGTCATGAGTGGCTGGGAGGGGGTAAGAGAGGATTGGGTCAGGGAAAACTCTCTGTTTCTAACTTCTTTGAGTCGGTCTTCAATTATTTGACGGCCGTCACAAGGAATAAATCAGCAGCAGTTTGCTGAGCCACTTCTCCTGGTAGCAACTGTAGGTTTAAAAAAAGGAAATGAAATTCTCTCTTGGATTTTGTAAACACTATGGTGGTTATGGGGTATGGGGAGGCAGAATTTTGGTAGCAGGTGACTTATCTTACTGGTCTTAGATGCTTATAGTATTGTAAATACATTGCTTAAAATCCAACTCATGACTTTGACAATACTGAGTGCATATCTTTGACACTCTTAGGGTGTTTAGTAATTTTCAACTATGTTTTTTCTAAACCATATTTCTTTCTAATCATTTCTCTGCAGTTAGGATTTTGGACATAAGATATCCCTTGTGTAACCTTATAATTGTTTTCATTTACTCTGTCTTGTTCAATTTGGCCCATCAGTTGAGCTTGTCAAGATCTGGGAGCATAATTACTGTCATCACACCTCTCAAATTCATGTAGCGCACACAGTTTCTGAGCTTGCCTGAAACGTCTTAAAGCAAGTCATTAATGACATTGAAAGTGCTGAGACCCTGCGTTCCATCATCAAAACAGGCAATGGAATGGCTTCACGTCGACACTTGAGTCGGTTATGCATTCCATTTGTCTAATTGCACAGATATCAATTTAAGTTAGAACCAGAGAGATTTTTGTAGCAGTAGCTTGTATATCCACCTTCACTTTCAATGACGTTAAAATAATTCAAATTTGGGAGTTGGGCGGTAGCGCCGCAGGTTAAGCGCACGTGGCGCAAACAAGGGCAACAAAAAGGAGAAAATAAATTAATTAAAAAATTTTTAAAAAGCAAAAAAAAAAAAAATTCAAATCTATTTTCATAATTGAATGAATAATCCCCAAATAAGTGTTAGTGGTATTTAAATAATGATATTGGGATTTTTTTTTTTTTGTGGAGAGATAAAGTCATTGTACTTAGATGACTAAAACTCTCATAAATTCGTATTTCCTTAATAAAATTGTTAAAATAAAGAGACCTTAGCACATTTAGAGCAAATACCCTAAGAATTTAAAGCAAACTTCGAAAAAAATGAATAAAAAATGTAAACCATAAATGGAATATAATCATGAGAAATTTAAACGTGGCCTTCTTCAGAAAGTCTGTGCTACTTATGCCCCTCATGGCCTCTGATTGTTACAGATTTTTTTCAGTGTCATTGGCTGAAGAGATAGTCCCACAATGGTCACGCAGCCAGTCCTCCTGCCTGAGAAACCAAAGGTCCTAGGTTCACTCCTCCGCACCGCCGTCAGTGAAAAGTTCTCAGTGCTCTGGTAAAAATAAACGAAAGGATAAGTAAACAAACGACAAATAAAATACTACCTGTAATGTAATAATTATGTTTAAATGAGTCCATTCAAGTGGGTCCTATTTTAATATTTATTTTAAAAATTTTATTTATATTTACTTTCCCCTTTCTGTTGCCCTTGATGTTTTTCATTGTTGCTGTAGTTACTACTGGTGGTGTCTTTCTCTCCCCCTCTCTGTCTTCCCCACCTCTCTCCATTTCTCTCTGTCCTAGCCAATAAATGGGGAAAATCACCACAGGAGCTATTGGTGGACTTGTAGTGCAGGCACTGAGCCCCAGTGATAACCCTGGAGGCAAATATATAAATAAGTAAATAAAATAAAATTAAAAATCAACCTTACTGACACCTTGATATTAGACATCAAACCTACAAATGTGAGATTATATTGTTATAAATTAAATAACTTTTGTAATATTCTACTGTGGTTGTCCTAGCAAACTAATATGTGAAGGAAACCTTAGATTTGGATCCCTTTAATTAATGTGTTGTGTTAGAGAATAACATACTCAGATTGAGTTTCTCGGATGATAAATATCTTGTAAGGCTGTCAGTAATTGCAGAAATTCTGAAAGTAATTTCAAGGCAAATCACCAAACATAAATGTGACCTCAAAATCAATAAAATACTTGGGAATTAAAGTAATTACATACTAATATTTACTAAACAGATAACTAGAGATGCCTTCATTTTCATCTAAATAAAACGTATTCAGTGAATTATAGACAGGAATACAATTTCAATGTTAAAAAGAAATTCTATTACTCTAAAATTTATAGAAGAAAACATCTATGAAACTTTGGTAAATATATTCATTTCAAATAAGTATTTGAAGATTCAGTTCCATAGGCATGGGCAATTAAAACAAGAGGAAATAATTAGGATTACATGAAACTAAGATCTTCTATATATCAAAAGCAAACTGCATACGGTTAACCAGAAAACCCATTAAATGGGAGAAGATATCGGCATATTACACATCAAATAAGTGATTGATATTGAATACCCATACAGAATTTGTATAGATGTACAAAAGAAGTAACAATAACTCAATAAAAGAGTAGGCCAAATAACAAAACAGTTTTTTAAATTTTATTTATTTCCCTTTTGTTGCCCTTGTTTTTTATTGTTGTAGTTATTATTGTTGTTGTTATTTAAGTTGTTGTTGTTGGATAGGACAGAGAGAAATGGAGAGCGGATGGGAAAAGAGAGAGGAGGAGAGAAAGACAGACACCTGCAGACCTGCCTCACCGTCTGTGAAGTGACCCCCCTGCAGGTGGGGAAATGGGGGCTCAAACGGGATCCTTATGCCGGTCCTTTTGCACCATGTGCACTTAAACCGCTGCGCTACCACTGACTCTCAGAAAACAGTTTTCTAAAGAAGAAATACACATCGCCCACAGACAGATGAAGAAATTCTCCCCTTCACTTATCATTGAGAAACGCAAATTAAAACTGCACTGAGACCCCGCCTCACACCTGAGAGAATGGTTTCCATCAACTAACCAGGACATGACAGGTGTTGGCAGGGTGTGGAGAAAAAGCCACTCAGACCTCTGGTGACAAAAATTGATGGAGTAAAATAATGAAAAGAAAAGAAAGAATCATGATAATCTTTACAAAAGAAAAGTAGAGAGAGATGGCCATGTGATTGTGACACAGAAGAGAAAGCCTGTAGAGAAAGACTGAGAATCTGCAGAGGAACTAAGATTGAATTTGGAAAGAGAACAGGAGTGCGCAAACGGTTTCTGTGTGAGCACCACGCGCTAACCATTGTGCCACGGGAACTCCAGCAAGCTGACTGTTTCTAAGACTCGTGAAAAGTATGGTGGTGCTCTCTGGGAGGAGGAAGGGTGGGGCACAGAACTTTGGTGGGGGGTGTCATGTGAGAATTGAACACTGATCTTACCGTCTTGGAACCTATTAATCATTAATGGAAATAATAACTTCTGTTGATGTTTATTATTAAATAATACAGCAGTTTTTTTTTAAAAAAAAGTTGACTTACTTATGAGAAAGGAGAATAGGGAAGCAGAGAAAGAAACTGAGCATTGCTTAGTTCAGCATGAGGTGGTGTCGGGGATTGAACCTGAGGCCTCCGGGGCGTTAGGTAAGCACATTAGTGTTCTGACAGACTATGAGTTACTTTCCTAGTTCAATGCAATAGTTACAGAACACCAGTCATATGTTAGCAAGTGCAAGAGACCATTCATTAGCTCAAAGAAAGACAGGAATATTATTTTCTCCTTGCTTGACAAAGAGAAATAGAGAATTTACTTGATAATTTACCTTGAATTCTACTATCAGCAATTAAGTTTTCTTCAGATTCCCTACAACATATGAGTAGTGTTTATTCACCTGACAAAGCAATGCCCTGAGACTTTCTCCGGCAGAGACACAGACATGGCTAGAAGTTGGAATATATACATACGAAATTCAGTCTTTAAATTTTTGAAAAGAAACTGGAAACACTTTGACAACTTCAATATATGAATATGCACAGACTTGTGTATACATATGTGTGCAGTTGTCTTTTCATTTATATAAATACACTATTTTATGTATTTTATGATGAATGCTATTTTTATATGTCACCATTGAAAATATAATTAATATTAGGTCAAAGCTTTAAGTAACAAATGTGTGTCGATAGATAATTTTTATTATCTTTTAATTTATTATTGGCTAGAGGCAAGAGAGAAATTAAGAGGGGAGTGGGAGATAGAGAGGGAGAAAAACAGAGAGACACCTACAACGCTGCTTCACCACTCGTGAAGCTTTCCCCCTGCAGGTGAGGACTAGGGGCTCAAACCTGGATTCCTTCAGCACTCAGCCAGGTGAGCTACCACCTGCCGCCCCAGGTCTATTCTATAAGATATTCTAATTACTTTTCAGGAAATGATATATTTTAGCTTTTAGTTAAAAAAAAAGTCTTATTTTAGAACACAAATTATCCCCTTTTCTTTACTCCTAGTGATTCTGATAATTAGCATCCTTTGCTTTCTAAGTATGTCGTGTTCAGGTTTCACAGCCTCTCTTAGAAGATAAAATGTGTGCTTTGTGGTTATCCAGGTAAAATTGGAGAAGTCAGTCTAGCTAATTTACAAGAGACACTGCTTGTAGATGCCATTAAATGAATTTTCAGTAAAAATAATTAGTTCAGGGAGTAACTGTAACAAAAATTCACTCAAGTCTTGTCAATGTTTCTTCTGTGACGATTCATGTATAACTGCATATATACTAAAGGAGGTTTTTAGGTAGAGAGGGAAAGATGAGACAGCTTCATAATTTCCTTCAGTGAAGTGGGGGCCCAGGCCTGGCTTGCACACAGGGCAGAGCAGTCCATTATTTTTATTCATTTATTTATTTACTTATTGCCTCCAGTCACTGGGGTTCGGTGCTGGCTCTACAAATCCACCACTTCTGGTGGCCTCTTTTTTTTTTTTTTTTTTCCTTTTTCATTTGATAGGACAGAGAGAATTTGAAAGGGGAGAAGCAAGTAGAGAGGAAGAAAGACCCATGCAGACCTGCTCCATTCCTTGTGAAGTGTCTTTCTGCAGGTAGGGAGTGGGGTGCGTATTCTTTAGTCATTGTTCTATGCGCACTTAACCAGGGATGCCACCACCCTAATCCCTGAAGTACAGGATTCAAGTGAGCTGTTTTGCCAACCTTTAAAGAAATCTTCACAACACACAACTATGGAGATAAGATAATCACGTAATAGCCCAAGAATAAGAAATATAACCAATAGTGGAGGCAAGTAAGAAGTCTAGCGTACCCAGTTTGATCTGAGATCAGAACCTCAGTTTGTAAACTCTAACAATAGCTTAGAAATTCAAAGTTTTCTAGAGAGGAGTGTACTGTGCGTGGAGTTTGAATTATCTGGCATAGTCAATTTTGCTTTCCCCAGAAATCTACTATCTGTGGTTGCTGGGGATGTGGTTGAGTAGGAGAGAATAGAACTAGTGGGAGGACTTGTAGTGTTGCAAATGACAGTGCAGTGTCCCCCACCCCTTGTTGCCCTTGTTGTTTTTATTGTTGTTATAGCTATTATTGTTGTTGTAGTTATCATTGTTGTAGTTATTGGTGTCGTCGTTGTTGGATAGGACAGAGAGAAACGGAGAGAGGAGGGGAGAGAAAGACAGACACCTGCAGACCTGCTTCACCTCCTGTGAAGCGACGCCCCTGCCGGTGGGGAGCTGGGAGTTCAAACCCGGATCCTTATTGCTGGTCCTTGTGCTTTGCGCCACCTGCACTTAACCCGCTGTGCTACCACCCACCTCCCCCAGCCAGCAGTGTTTTTGTCTCTCTTTCTCTTAGGATTTAAACAGTCTTTTCTGTTTCCTTGTTTGTTTTAAATAGTGTTCCTCCAGTATGCAAGCTCCAGGATGGTGAGAACACATTGACACATTTCTTTAAAAATAAATAGAACTCTTTGTGGTTGGAATCATTAGTAAAAGGATTTTGCCTGGAGGTGGAGTTGGTACAAGTTAGCAATCAAAGGGTCTTTCCTGCATGCACAGCAAGGGGCCAAAATGGTTCACCACTGAGGTGTTTATCTCCACAGCTTCCTTATCTCGCTGACTCCAAGTCTTTGCCAATATTGATAGATGTTTATTTATTTCATCTGATCTCCAAGGGAAGATCATTCTACCTGGCAGTTGATATAACAGATTGTCATTTTGATTATGTTCCTGAAAGGTTTCACAATACACCTTATCCTGATAATGTCCATACAAGATATAGCAGTAGAATGATTACCTAATATATTTTCTATCAACTCGTGGAGTTTAATTGACATTTTGTGTAAATGTGTCACACACTAAAATTATCAGTAATAAATTTTAGGAATAAACATTAGTAGCAGTTAATATTTTAAAATATAACACTACCTCCCAACTAATGCTATCTCACATGGAGAAGAATAACAACTAATATCTGAAGGCAGACAAAAGGCAAATCAAAGATAAATCCTAGTCAGAAGGTCACAGTTTTAGTGAATAACCTCAAAGGATGAATTCAGAGTTGAAAGTAAATGAAACTTCTTTCATATCTTCTGACAGAACTTGATTAATTTAAGAAGTGCTTTTTCTGGTGCTCAGATTCTCTGAACTCACCACCATCTGTCCATACTCAACTTTGGTTTTTATTTGGTTTCACTAGTGAAGTAACAAAAAATGAAATAACTCATTAAAAACTTTTGAGAAATATCACATATAGACATAGAGAAACCACTCAGTAACGGATACTTTTTATAGACTAAGATATAAATGATGTGTATGAAAATTCTTTTTTTTCTTAAAGCAGGGTTTTAGCCTGGGTACCCATGGTTGGATGTGGAATTTATATTCAGTCATATACTCTGAAGCTAGTAGTTATATTGAAGTTGCTCATCTTTGTGAAGCCTGTTTGAATTATTATAATAAACTGAAGAGCTTCCCCCCCCTTTTTTCTTAGGGCAGGGAGAGTGAAAGAGACCCCAGTATAAAAATTTACTTCAGTGTGATGGGACAGGACTCAAACCTGGGGGGGTGCGCACATGGCAAGAAAACACACTTTCCAAGTGAGCTACTTAGTAGGCTTTTTCTGAATTTTTAAAAATATTTCCTTATTGGGGAATTAATGTTTTACATTAATGTTTCAAAAGTAAATACAATAGTTTGTACATGCATAATATTTCCCAGTTTTCTATATAACAATACAACTTCTGAATTTGTTTTTAACAATATTTTATATATTAATGAGAGGAATAGAGGCACGAGAGAGAGAGAGAGAGAGAGAGAGGGAGAGAGAGAGAGTCATCATTCTGGTGCATGTGCTGCTAGGGTTTGAACTCAGGACCTCATGCTTGAGAGTCCGTGCTTTATGCATTAGGCCACCTCCCAGCCCACCTTTTTTTCAGAGCACTTCTCAGTGCTGGGGAATTGAACATGGGAATTTGGAGCCTCAGGCATGAGATTCCCTTTGTATAACCATCATGGCATTTCCTCAGCCCATGAATTTCTATAGCATATGTAGTTTTGATAGGTTTTGTTGTTTGTTTGTTTGTTTTAGCAGTGTGTAGTGGCCATTCATTTCCAAACATAACTCAAAAGCAATAATCATTGTTTAAATATCATAAACTTTATATGCAAAGCTACAACTTGCTGACTGCCTGCTTACTATCTTCGGCTGTTTGATCTGTGGCTATTACCCTTTTCTCACTTTACCTTTGAATTTCACAGCAAGGTTTAAACGTAATGAATTTTTTTTAATCACAGTTATTTGTATGGGTATTGTAGTAATTCAGCAGATCAAAATAGTATTGTAATGACTCCAGCTGTTCAGTAAGTTGAAGATCATTAAGATAGAAGGGCACCCCACTGATGCAAAGATGAGGTGAGAGAGTGAGAGAGAGGTTATTTGTTTATGTGGATAGTAATGAGCAGATCTGATAAAGAAGCATTAAGAGATAAACTCTGACTAGGAGAAGGTCCCTAACTCAAATGTACAGGAGTCCTGGTAACTCGCCTCTGAAATATGGAATAAAATTGGGGAGAGGACACTTTGCTCTGTAGAAGCAAGGGATGCTTTTGGGGGTCCATAGCAAAGCCTGTCCCTGGTAGCATATGGCCGACCAGTCCACCATGAGGTGGTGGTGTTGTAGAGGGGCAAGGTACTGCCCAGAAAATGGGATTGGTGGCAGGTATGGCTTAGACAGGTGGAGGTGGGGCTTGGGTTTTAAAAAGCTAGACCTTTGAGCTCTGTCTCCCTCTGTGTAGGTCTTGTTTGCTTTCTGTCCAAATATCATCATGTGGGTATCAACTCTGTCTCACACCTTTACTTACTCCCTCTCCCTCTCCCTCTCCTCCCCCTCTGTCCTAACATGTGAATGTTGTTAATTTTCCCCAATAAAAGTTTAAAGTACCTGAACATTCACACCCTCTTCTCAACTCTTCCCTAAGATAATGTATGAGGAACCCTCTAATGTTAGGGGAAGTTGACCACACCGGCTTCCCCTATTTCCCCCTTAAACTGTATCACCGGGCAGACAGCAGTGCATCGCTTTAGCACAAGAGTCCTGGTTGGAGCCCCTGGCTCCTCTCCTGCAGGGGGGGTGGCTTCACAGGCAGGTCTGCAGGTGTCTGTCTTTCTCTCCCCCTCTCTGTCTTCCCCTCCCCTCTCGATTTCTCTCTGTCTTATCCACCAAGAACAGCAATAACAACAATAATAATAACAACAATGATGGGCAACAAAATGGAAAAAAATGGTCTCCAGGAGCAGTGGATTCCTAGTGCAGGCACTGAGCCCCAGCAATAACCCTGGAGACGAAAGAACAAACAAACAAACAAACAGCATCGCTCCCCACTCCACACACCCTTTAGGGATAATTGAATTGTATACACTGGTATTAAGTGTACTCCCCAAATAAAAATTCTATTTACTTGACTTTGAGTCTTAAAGTCAACCACCCTAATAAAATTATATGTGAGTCACTAAGTGAAAACCCCCGACTTATCATGGAGGTAAACACTGTGGAGAAGGAACTTGATTCCAGACAGTTACCTGTAATAAACAATTCTGTATTTAGCTCAGAAGCAACCAAAGAAGGAGACCTGAGGATGCATGGAAGGCAGGGAGTTATGTTTATTTTACGTTAACAGTTACGGGCGGATTCTTACTAGACCTGCACAAACTTGTACCACATAACTAGTTTTTATCAGTCTCGAAACGGAGCTGGCACAAGCTGATAGGTTATGGAGCCCATCAAAGGGCTCACAGCAAAGGTGAGAGCAGGTTGGCTGCCATCCCAGCCCGCCACTGGGACGTTGGGATGCAGAAGTGGGGGTCCGCCAGCTGCCTATGGATTTTCCATGTCAACCTTCCTGATGATAGATTGTGTGTAAACTTATTTTTTACCATTTACTTATAATGTTTCCCCCTTAGCTAGACTGAGACAATGTCTAAGTGGTAATCATAGTATTTTCATCTGTTGGTGGAGTTTGCAGAGAGGAAGGACATGGCCTCAGAGTGACCCAGGAGCCCAATTCTTGAAACTCCAGGAGGGGATTGGATTTCACTGGGGTTATTCTGACATGGAACAGCAGGTCTCCAATGACTACAGCACCCACCCACCCCACCCCATGTTGCAACAGTGTAACTAAAGGAAAGTCAACAAGTCAGGATCGACTCACTGGTAAACAGGTTAGGGGAAGTCCTAGCTCCCTAATCATCCTATAAAACCAAGGGCTATAAGCAGATGCTACTTTGCCAGGACCAGGCAATGGGCAATACGCCCTTAAGGTCCATGATGCTTGGAATCATCTATCTCTCCATGACCATTACCCCTTTTCCAAACCCCACCACCACCACTTTTTCCTTACCTGCTTTCGCTTTATTGCCAACGACCTTTGGAAAGGTGATAACATTTCTCTCCCATTCAATCTTCCAGTTGAACATTTTAATGATTTTCTTGTGATCCCCCTCCCACCAACCCCCCGCCCCTTGCTGCACCTCCCCTTTGGTCTCAAAGCTTAATCCTGTAGTTTGTGAAGAAGGAAAAATAGAAAAGGAATTTCCCTGACATTTCAGTTGAAGGCCAGCCTTGTCATTAAGTATTCATGGTCCTGCTCAAGGAACCCAGTGGAGGCAAACACTATCCTGGGGGGGATTCCATCTGCAGGCAATCCAGCAGCTTCACACCCTCAGTGGGGCACAGCAAAATGCGCACTGGGCCAGCCTGATTTTCTGTGGCAGAGACTAAAATAGGAAGTGGGAAACTATTTCACTCATTTGGTTAGCAGTTCACGCTGGAAAAGAGAAAACTACCTTACTCAGCTTAACTTCCGCAAATAAAGTCTACAGACATTAATGACAGATAATTCAAGGGCAAAGGTTTCCCCAAGGCTGTAACTGTCTAGCACAGTTTCAGAGCATTTCTGAAGGGAGGTGTCACAGAATGATGTGGAACAACTAAGCAGAGACTGTAGGGAAACTCTTGGTGGATGTGGAATTGGTCGTGCAGGACTCAAACTAGAAGGGAGCTAAGTGACTGCTGTGCTTTGATTCAGAGGCCTTTATTTTATGAGAGGCAGAAAGCTTCCACTTGAACCCAGACCTCACACATGCAACATGTGAACTCTAGGGGTGGATAATTTAACAAAAAACAAACAAACAAAAAAACCTCAGAGTATTTATAAGTCAACTTCTTATTTAGTTCAAACTCATAGTTATGTGTTCTCTTGATTCATAAGCGTGTGTATATAAAAAATTGTTTCCGGGGCTCGGGCGGTAGTGCAGCGGGTTAAGCGCACATGGCACAAAGTACAAGGAACTGGCCTAAGGATCCAGGTTTGAGCCCCCAGCTCCCCACCTGTAGAGGGGTCGCTTCACAGGTGGTGAAGCAGGTCTGTAAGTATCTATCTTTCTCTCCCCCTCTCTGTCTTTCCCTCATCTCTCCATTTCTCTCTGTCCTATCCAACAACGACAATACTAACAATAATAACAACAATAAACAACAAGGGATACAAAAGGGAAAAATAGCCTCCAGGAGCAGTAGATTGGTAGTATAGATAACCCTGGAGGCAAAAAAAAAAGTTACAATGATTTAATCTGTTGAAACCTACTGAAACAACCAGATAGGTGAAGCAGAAGAATGCTTTGCTCTGTTAATTTGAAACACATCAACTCGTTTTCTCTTATAATAGCATTGCATTTGTAAATAATCAAACAACAGACGTAGCTGTTCTTTGAAAACTATGGAATGTCTTGACAGAGCCATCTCAGTCAGTATTTGAGACCCTAACGGAAAGAAAAATAAGCTGAATAACAAAAAACAGGCAACCTCAGGGTGTTTATTTGCTTCATGATCAGCAACACACATCACCAGTGATACAGCTTGCATTTTGTTCACAGTAATCATCCAGTATATCTTAGGAGCATTATCTCATAAAATTCCAGTGACTGGTGGGCCAGTAAGTTCTTATTGTCTACTGACCCAGTAGAGAGCATGCCCTGCATGCCCCAGTGAGGCTGTTCCTGACTCAGAGCCCTGCTCCGAAGTCACTAATAACAGCTCCAGCTATTAGCTGAAGTCTTGACTCAAGAACCTAGGCCCCTACAGTGTATATCATTTAGTTGTTATCCTCCCTTCCAGTAAATTGTATATTATGACTATACATGTTTTGGTTCTGAATATTTGTTGACTTTACTGTTTTGTTACTATATCTTTTTTGGTAATTTTTTATTTATAAAAAGGAAACACTGACAAAATCTTAGTATAAGAAGGGGTACAACTTCGCACAATTCCCACCACCAGATCCCATCCCCTTCCCTGACAACTTTCCTATTCTCTATCCCTCTGGGAGCATGGACCCAGGGTCATTGTGGGATGCAGAAGGTGGAAGGTCTGGCTTCTGTAATTGCTTCCCTGCTGAACATGGGTGTTGGCAGGTGGATCCATACTCCCAGCCTGTCTTTCTCTTTCCCTAGTGGGGCAAGGTTCTGGGAAATCAGAGCTCCAGGACACATCCGTGGGGTTGTCTGTTCAGGGACGTCTGGTCTTATCCTGCTAGCATCTGGAACCTGGTGTCTGAAAAGAGAGTTAACATACAAAGCCAAACAAATTGTTCAACAATCATGGACATATAGGCTGGAATAGTGCAGAAGAAGTATTGGGGGTCCTCCATTTTGTAGACAGCTAGTAGGCATGTTTTAGTTATATTTCAAAGGGCCTGTAGGTATACTAGTGTTTTTTTGTTTGTTTGTTACTATATATTTACAGTTTTTTTGTTACTACATCTTTACAGTTACTATATCTTTACAGTTTTTCCTTCACTTGTTTACTGTGCTTCCTGATAGACTTAGCTTTTAACAATATGATCTCTGTTATAAATTATTTATATATATGTATATATCTGTTATATATATGTGTGTGTGTGTGTGTGTGTGTGTGTGTGTGTGTGTGTGTGTGTGTGTGTTATCTAACACATAGAAATATATAAATTGGGACCAGGTGCTGGCGTACCCGGTTGAGCGCACATGTTACAGTGCTGAAGGACCCAGGTTCAAGCCCCCAGCCTCCACCTGCAGGGGGAAAGCTTCACAAGTGATGAAGCAGGTCTGCAGGTGTCTCTCTCTCTCCCTCTCTATCTCCCCTACCCTCTCTATTTCTGGGTGTCTTTATCCAATAAATAAAGATAATAAAAAATGTAAAAAGCAATATTTAAATTAGCTCCCCAAATTTGGCTTTGAATTTCTGAAATCAATTTATTTATTTTATTTGGGGGTGGAATGTATATTTTATGTTGTGAAAATGTTTATTTTTCACATGAAATGAAATTAAACACATGACTTAAAGCTCAAGTAACTTAAAAAGATTAAAGTAAAATGTATAGATGCCATACTGTTTAAATAACATACTTGTTTATTTTTAATATGAAATGAAACACAAGTTAAAGTGCAAGTAACTTTTAAAAAAAGACTGAGTTGAAAAGTATATATATACTATATTGTGTAAATAGCATACCAGTTCTTACTGCTCTAGCTTTAATGGTCTATCTTCTATTTTTTGCATCTCTGTTTTAAATTATGTATATATTGATATTTCTCCAAGTTGTAGTTTTACCTTTTGACATTGTTTTTATTATCTTTATTCATTGAATAGAGACACCAAGAAATTGGGAAGGAAGGAGGTGATAAAGAGGGGGAGAGAAAGAGAGACATCTTTAGCACTGCTTCACCACTTCCAAAGCTTTCCCCCTGCAGGTGGGGACTGGGGTCTCAAACCCAAGTCCTTGAGTATTGTAACATGTGCGCTTAACCAGGTGTGCCACCACCTGGCCCCTAGTTTTACATCTTTATTAGCTTTATTTCATAGTAGGTGGTTATTTAACCTTTGTAAAATTGATGTATCGCTTACCAACTTTTTTCTTCTCTTAAATGCTTAGTTAATTCAAAAGAAATAGTTTAAAATGGTACAATGGGGAGTTGGGCAGTAGTGCAGCGGGTTAAGTGCAGGTGGTGCAAAGTGCAAGGACTGGCATAAGGATCCCTGGTGTGAGCCCCTGGCTCCCCACCTGCAGGGGAGTCGCTTCACCATCAGTCTGCAGGTGTCTATCTTTCTCTCCCCCTCTCTGTCTTCCCCTCCTCTCTCCATCTCTCTCTGTCCTATCCAACAACAACAATAATAGCTACAACAAGGGCAACAAAAAGGAATGAATAAGTAAATACATAAATAAATAAATAAATATTTAAAATGGTATCATTTTAGTATATACTGTTGAGTCAAATAATTTTATGCTCTCTTTACCTTCATTTGATGGTTGATGTGCATTTGCTTACTTTTCCTTGAACATTGTGGATATCTGTCCAAATACTCTTAACAGATTTTTAAAATGATACTAGCAATATAATTTCTCAGTGCTTAAATGAATCTAATACTCATCAGTTCAGTTTAGTCTAGGGGGCATAGTTCTCAAACACCAAGATTCAGTTATTCCCCAAATGAATACTTGCTAAGTCAGAACCCTCATACTGCACACTCCTTTGTCTGATCCTGGGTGGAGGTGAGTCAGATATCCAGTATAGGTAGAATCCTTTTCATAATCATCTAACTTGGAATCCAAAGTCTTGTCCTTTTTTCAAAAATGACTTCATTCTGTTGACTCAAATTATCCTGATGCTTCTATTAAGTGACACTAGAAACTAAACATTTTGGATAAATAGTTCTATTCCTGATTCTCGCTTGTTTAGAAGTTGTCAACTTGTTTTCAGAATTGTTAAAACATTTCTACACTGTCATGAAGCCCTGGGTTTTATTGCCAAGAATATGATAATTTGTTCTCATCTCTAGTATTTGTTTCTCTCTGAGAGTTTTTAGAATTTTCTATCCTTGATTTTGTAATCTTTGTTTCCTTTTCCTTTTAAAATTATTTATTTATTAGAGGGATAGGAGGAGAGGGAGAGGGGAGAGGGAGGGAGAGGGAGAGGGAGAGACAGCACACGCTAGGCACCACTCTGGTACATATGCTGCCAGAGATTGAACTCAGGAACTCATGCTTGAGGGTCCAGTGTTTTATCCACTGCACCACCTCCTAGACCACAGTGTTTATTTCTTTTTGTATTCTCATACTCATCGTACCTTGTGTCTGTAGCCATGTAATTTTCAGTTGTTGAAAAGGTATTTGCTTTATAGCTTTAAAATGTCTCATCACTCAGGAAACTTATTTCCTGTGGGTGGGGACCAGGGGCTTGAACCTGGGTTATGGTACCTGGTCATAATGGCATTTACCTTTATTTCTGCTCACCCGGGCATGCCACTGCCTGATGTATATATATTTGCCCCCATTTTTTTCTCCTTATCGGAGCTCTCAGTGCTGGGGATTGTGTAGGCCTCTGGTTCGTTAGTAATGAGACTCTTTTTCTGTTGTGTCACTGTTGTCTCCCTGGTCCAGCTATTCATCCTTTGAGCCCAATATTCATTTTTATCGCGTCATATCCTTGTTTTAATTATGTAGTATCTGCAATATAAAAATTTTAGAGGGTCATCATCTCTAGAGCTTCATGATTGCAGACTAACTTTTTCAGACAGAGACAGAGAAGAAGCAAGGGAGAGGGGAGAGCAACCCCAGCAGTGCTGGGTTCCGAGTTGCACGCGTGAGCAGCACACTGCGCTGTCTCATAGCTTTAAGAGTTCCTTACATGTTGGTATGCATGCGACCCCTTCTGTTTCATTGGTTTAATACCCCCTGCTTAACACTGTATTCTATTTACAGAACCACTGTATTCTATTTACATAACCACTTCATTCTATTTACATAACCGCTGTTAACAAGCACCACCCTCCCTCCAGGGCATTGGTTCAATCCCCACTGGTTCATGATATGTTTTGGCTCCGCCCCATCTCCTTGTCACACTCCGATTTTCACCAGTCACTTTTCTCTCCACCCTCTCTGCGTCGTATCCTGTTCCCACCCTACTGGGCTAGTATATTTATAAGGACAAGATTGTAGTTGTGAGTTTAGCTTAGCTCCGCTTAGATTGTGCTGCGTCCTGCATGAATAAAGAGATACTGCCTACAGCTCAACCATGAGTCCCTGGTCGTCTGTTACCCGCCAGTGAAGCCAGCCCTGCGGAAAACAACATAGCCCGCACAAAACAACACTTACAAGCTCTTTACATAGCTGTGGCCTTTTTTCTCTGTCATTTTTTTCCTGTGTTCATTTTTGTTTGGCTTTTTCTTTATTGCATATAAACTTTCTTTTTTAAAAAAAAATTTATGTATTTATTCCCTTTTGTTGCCCTTGTTATTTTATTGTTGTAGTTGTTATTGATGTTGTCGTTGGATAGGACAGAGAGAAATAGGACAGACACTTGCAGACCTGCTTCACCACCTGGGAAGTGACTCCCCTGCATGTGGGGAGCGGGGGCTCGAACCAGGATCATTAAGCCGGTCTGTCCTTGCACTTAACCCGCTGCGCTACCGCCCGACTTCCCTAAACTTTCTTTCTTGGTGTGCCTTTACAAATAAGAGTAAGTCATGGCAAGCCAGGAAGAGAAAGCCAATATAGAGTGACCTCATGGATAGGTGGAACTTAAGAATAAAGGACAGTAAGGAAGGACATAAAATGACACTCGGACTGGTTGTGGCATACTGCACCAAAGCAAAGAGCTCTGGGAAAGGAAAGAATGGGACAGGATGAAGGGACTTTGGGGGTCCTAGTGTGACTCCTAGATACTGAGCAAGAAGAGCTGAGAGTCTATGTCTGCGTAATAAAGATCATCTTGTAAACCATTACCTCTCCCTTAACAAAAAGAGCAAGTCATGAAAATGTTTAGACTCTAATTCGCCACTACCAAAGAGACCCCCCCACACACACTTAGGCCCTATACATGTAAGCAGCCCTGCATAAGATGCTACTGCTGAGGGAGTCGGGCGGTAGCGCAGGATAAGCGCACGTGGCACAAATCGCAAGGACCAGCATAAGGATCCTGATTCGAGCCCCCGGCTTCCCCACCTACAGGGGAGTTGCTTCACAGGCGGTGAAGCAGGTCTGCAGCTGTCTGTCTTTCTCTCCCCCTCTCTGTCTTCCCCTCCTCTCTCCATTTCTCTCTGTCCTATCCAACAACGACGACAACAACAACAACAATGACATCAATAACAACAACAACAATAACTATAACACTAAAATAACAAGGGCAACAAAAGGGAATAAAAAAAGAAAAAAAATTTTTTTAAAGATGTTATTGCTGCCACCCTGGGGTTACAGGCGTGCTCGATTTCACTGGCCTGGGTTCAACGTTCTCATTCTTTTTACTTCCGATAAAGCATTTCCCCACTTGAGCGACCCCATCACATGGCGCCAGGCCTCATTGCAGGAGCACACGGCCGCCCTCCAGGTAGGCTTTTGTCCTGGCCCATGCCTGTGTGATCGGTGGAGCTTCTGGCAAACTCGAAAAGAAAGGAGAGCTGCAGGTTGAAAATCAGGAATCTCAGGAGCAGTTGTCAGCAGACTCAGACAGCCGTCCTTCTCCGTGCGCGACTCCATAATGCTGCAGAGATCCACACCAAGGACCAGCCCCTGATGCCAGGAGCTCTTTCCTTTGACTCAGTCTTCTGGGAACTGCTGTCTTTTGCAGTGAACACATCTTGGCTATTTACAATGACTCAATTCCTATTTTTTTCTGCCCTGTATCTCTGTTAACACCCTCTGCTTTTGCCTTTGTCCTCAACTTTAAAGATTCTCTTCAGTGTCACCCGCAGGAAAAGGCTATTTCCAGGGGATGACATGTTGTGCTTTCTGGTAGACAGGCACCGTGACAGCCCCCTTCTCCGTGTACAGACTCTTACCCCACTCCATCCCAGGCAGCCTACCTCTTCCATAGCCATTCTGGAATCCTGGAGTCTGCTGTTCATGAATGATTTTTCTTGTTTTTAGTCCTGCCTTAGATGTATACAGCAGCTTTCTCCATTCGCTAAGACTCATTTTATTTTCTCTGTGCTTTCAAGTTTCCAAAGATTTGCTGGAATCCTCTGTCTGTGGTTGCCTCTTTGCCTATGCTTCTACTTCCTGTGAGTTTACACCTTATTTTGTATCTTTGTCTCATTTGGTTGGGTATAGCGCAGAAGAGGAGGCCCAGAGGAGGCCCAGTGTTTGTCAGGTTTTCAGAATCAAGGAGTAATCTTCAAAATAGTTTTTGAGGGGGTTGGCCGGTAACACAGCAGGTTAGACACACATAGTAAGAAGCACAAGGAACTGCACAAGGATCCAAGTTTGAGCCCCTGGCTCCCCACCTACAGGGGGGTTGCTTTGCAAGGGGAAAGTAGGTCTGCAGGTATCTGTCTTTCTCTTCCCATCTCTGTCTTCCCCCCTTTCTTGATTTCTCTCTGTCCTATCCAAAATAAACAACAACAACAACAACAACAAAAACAGCAGTAACAACAACAAGGGCAACAAAATGGGGAAAATGGCCTCTAGGAGCAGTGGATTTGTAGTGCAGGCACCAAGCCCCAGCAATAACTCTGAAGGCAAATATATATATATATTCAAATCAAAATTTAAATTTTGAATTTTAAATAAATATAGGAAAACTGCTTACCTTATCAGTAAACCATTTAAGAGTAACCTGATCCCCACCTGCTGGGGGTTTGGGGCTGGGTAGGGAGCTTCAGGAGTGTGAAGCAGGACTGTAGGCAGCTCTCTCTCCCTCTCTATTTCCTCCTTCCCTCTTGATTTCTGGCTGTCTCCATCCAATAAATCAAGATGATTAAAAAAAAAAAAGAGTGACCTGATACGTAGATAATAATCATAAAGAGATGGTCAAGTGTCATTGATATTTCTTTTGCAACTATAGGAATTTGGTGGAGACTGAGAAAAATACAAATTTAAGATGAAGGTGCTATAATAAAGTTAATCCAACTAAATACCCTTTAACTGTCTCGCAGAACAACAGAGGAACTCTTCCTCAAAGTATGCACACCAAGGAAAAATGTTTCTGTCTGGAACGCATATCTGAATGAGTTTTTAGAAGTACTTCAGTCAGGAGTCAGGCAGGAGCGCAGTGGGGGTTGAGCGCAAGTGACGCAAAGCACAAGGACCGGCTTAAGGATCCTGGTTCGAACCCCTGGCTCCCCACCTGCAGGGGAGTCGCTTCACAGGCGGTGAAGCAGGTCTGCAGGTGTCTGTCTTTCTCTCCCCCTCTCTGTCTTTCCCTCCTCTCTCCATTTCTCTCTGTCCTATCCAACAACAATGACATCAACAATAACAACAATGAAAAACAAGAAGGGCAACAAAAAGGGAAATAAATAAATATATACATAAAAGAAGTGCTTCAGCAGGCTGAGTTGACTAATTTTCGTTAGTCACTGAAGATTTATTGATTTTGTCATGAATGAGAAAATTAAGTCCCTGTCTTGTGCTGACTTTAAGGCTGAGCTAGACTAAGGGTTGGGAGAAAGGACGTTTATAGATAATGGACGCTACTCAGGGGCTGGGCTGTGTTCCCTGGTGCAGTGCGTACGTCAGCATACACAGGGGCCAGACTCAGTGCTGTCATTCCCATCTGCAGGGGGAGAAGTTTCATGAGTGGTAAAGCGGGTCTGTAGATATCTCTCTTTTTCCCTCTCAGTCTTTTCCTCTCAGTTTATCTCTGTCCTAGAATATAAAACAAACAAACAAACAAAATCAAACAGTCCTGCTTTTTATGTGTGATTTGGTTTACTAAGTGTTACTCAATTAAATGTTACCCTTCTTTTTTACATAGTAGAAATGGCCTTATGCTATAATGTTTAAAATACTATGTTATATCCTCTAACAAGTCTGAATGTATACCTCTTAAAAATATCCTCCTGTGGACCTCCGAAAATTTTCACTTGTTTGCTGTCGTCTGTTCTAAGGTATTTAATGACAGTCACTTCGAAACATTGAGTGGAAGTTATAAGTTAGCCTCGGGAGTGGACGAGGACACTGAGGGTGAGGTTGGAAAGAGGGAAACTTGTGCAGTGAAATCTCATCGCTGTGGTGCTGGCAGGGGCCCGGCATCTGAAACAATCGAGGGAGTACGCCCTGACTTGTGTCAGATGTCTTCATAGGAACCTAGAGCACTATCTCCTTCTCTCACCTAGCATGCCCTTTGCTTTTTTCTTTTTTTCAACATAATTCTCTTAGTACGTCTTTTCAAAATACTCCAAATCACTGTGGTTCAATAGATCGACAACACATATGTTTTTTGTTAGTTTGTTTCCTTATTTCTTTATTTTATTGCTTCTATGGTTTCTGCTGCAGCGCAAGGCAACAATAGAAATTCACCGTTCCTCCAGCCTCTGTGGAGAGCAGTCTGGAAAACTCTCACAGGCTAGACATAGACTTTCCATATGATCCAGTAATTCCTCTCCTGGGGTTATACCCCAAGGACTCCATAAAAGAGGTGTGTACTCCTATGTTCATAGCAGCACAATTCATAAGAGCTGAAACCTGGAAGCAACCCAGGTGCCCAACAACAGATGAGTGGCTGAGAAAGCTGTGGCCTATATACACAATGGAATACTATGCAGCTATCGAGAACAATGAACCCACCTTCTCTGACCCATCTTGGACAGAGCTAGAAGGAATTATGTTAAGTGAGCTAAGTCAGAAAGATAAAGATGAGTATGGGATGATCCCACTCATCATCAGAAGTTGAGTAAGAAGATCTGAAATGGAAACTAAAAGCAGGACCTGACCAAATTGTAAGCAGGGCACCAAAGTAAAAACCCTGTGGAAAGGGGTAGACATGCAGCTTCCTCTGCCAGTGGGGGGAGGGAGTGGGTGGAGGGATGGGTCACAGTCTTTTGGTGGTGGGAATGGTGTTTGTGTATACTCCTAGTAAAGTGTAGTCATATAAATCACTAGATAATTAATATGAGAGGGGGGAAATTAATTGTATGTCTCGAAGTTTTTAAAACACAGACTGAGTCTTTTTTTTTTTTTTTTTTCCTCCAGGGTTATTGCTGGGCTCAGTGACTGCACCATGAATCCACCGCTCCTGGAGGCCATTTTTTCCCCCTTTTGTTGCCCTTGTTGTAGCCTCATTGTGATTATTATTATTGCCATTGTTGATGTTGTTCATTGTTGGATAGGACAGAGAGAAATGGAGAGAGGAGGGGAAGACAGAGAGGGGGAGAGAAAGATAGACACCTGCAGACCTGCTTCACCACTTGTGAAGCAACTCCCCTGCAGGCGGGGAGCCGGGGGCTCAAACTGGGATCCTTAATGCCGGTCCCTGTGCTTTGTGCCACCTGCGCTTAACCCACTGCGCCACCGCCCGTCCCCCACAGACTGAGTCTTTTTAATATATAGGCTGTGTATTTGATAGGCGGACTCTCTCAAAAGCCTAGACCAAGTAGATTAGAAGCATCCAATAGCGCAGCTATATACAAGATACTGGGCACTATACAGCAAACCCTAACAAAAGGACTTTTCAAAGTTAACCCAATTACCAAATAATGTGATGATAACATTAACTATCGATTGTCTTTTTGAGCCCTAAGACAGCAGGAACCTCACATCTCCACTATAGAGCCTCTACTTCCCCCAGTCCTGGAACCCTTGGATAGGGCCCACTTTCCCGTATGCCTCTCCCAATCCATATCAAATAATATTGCATCTGCCGATCGTAACCTAATCAACACAACGATTGCCACCTCAACATGCTTCACTTCAGACTGTGTCCAGAGACTTCATGTGTGGAATGACAACCCTTCAGCTTCATTACTCGGGTGAGACCTTTCCTTTCATAGTATACTCTAATTCCATCCCAGGTGGTTCACTTTCTAATAAAGATCCCAAACCTAGATATACACCAGTTTCTGTGAGAGAGAGCATATGTTCACACGTATCCATAAACTACTGCAAAATATATACCTGAAAGCAGAAGTACACTAGAGTTTGCAGTGAGTAACCCCCTAACACTTCCTCTCCACTATTCCAACCTTTGGGTCCATGATTGCTCAACAATTTGTTTGGCTTTGTATGTTAACTCTCTTTTCAGTCACCAGGTTCCAGATGCCACCAGGATGCCGGCCAGGCTTCCCTAGACTGAAGACCCCACCAATGTGTCCTGGAGCTCAGCTTCCCCAGAGACCCACCCTACTAGGGAAAGAGAGAGGCAGACTGGGAGTATGGACCGACCAGTCAGTGCCCATGTTCAGCGGGGAAGCAATTACAGAAGCCAGACCTTCTACCTTCTGCAACCCACAATGACCCTGGGTCCATGCTCCCAGAGGGATTGAGAATGGGAAAGCTATCAGGGGAGGGGATGGGATATGGAGATTGGGTGGTGGGAATTGTGTGGAGTTGTACCCCTCTTATCCTATGGTTTTGTTAATTAATCCTTTCTTAAATAAAAAATAAATTTAAAAAAAAAGAAATTCGCCGTTCCAGGGGGCCACTTTTTCCTTCTTTCCTTTTTCCTTTCTATTTTTATTTGATAAGATAGAATTGAGAGGGAAAGGGGGGAGAGAGGGAGAGAGAGAGACAGACAGACAGACATCCAGACCTGCTTCACTGGTTGTGAAGTTTTTTCTCTGCAGGTGGGGAGTGGGGGGCTTGAACTGGGGTTCCTGTGTGTGCCTGCAGTGTGCCTGTAGTTGGGTGTGCCACTGCCTGGCCCTAATGAATGTGTTTTAAAAATAATCTGCAGTGTCCTGATGTTGTTGTTTTTGTTGTTGTTGTTAAAATAGTACATAAGGATTCACGTAGGAGCTATGGTATCAGGATGCTATGAGTCTTGCTTACAGGCTTATCACCTACTGATAAAGAAATGTTAGATAAATTAAAATTGAATCCTATTTATTTCAGCTCTTCCTGTGGGCTTGAGTTGCTATGAATTTCTCTCTTGATACTCTTCTTGCTGTGTTCCATATATTCTGGTAGCTCATGTCTTCATTTTCATTTGCCTCCAGGAATTTTTAGATTTCCTTCCTGACCTACAAGTTATTTAACAGAATGTTTCTGTGTCTCCATATTTATAGTTTATTTTTATTTATTTGTTTGTTTATTTATTTATTTTTACCTCCAGTCACTTGTGCTGGTGCTGATTCTATGAATACACTGCTCCTGGCAGCTGTTCCCTACCCCACCCCCTACCTCATTTGAGTGAGGAAGGAGATAGAGGGAGGGAGAGTGGAAGACAGACACCTGCAGACCTGCTTCACTGCTCAGAAGCATCCCCCTGCAGGTGGGGAGCTGGGGTTTGAACCTGGGTCCTTGTGCTTAGTGCTGGTGGGCTTAACTGGGTGCGCCACTGCCCAACGGGGGCCCTTATTTTTTAATTTAATTCTACTGAAATCTGAAAAGATGTTCCATATGATTTGAATAATTTTGAATTTGTCATTGCTATTCTTGTGGACTACCTTGAGAAAGTTTCATAGGGACTTGCAAAGAACTGTATCGTGTGTGTGTGTGTGTGTGTGTGTGTGTGTGTGTGTGTGTGTGTGTGTGTGTGTGTGTTTTGAGAAGCTCTGTAGGCATCTAGTATGGCCAGCCTATCTCTTCATTCAAGTCTCTACTTTCCTGTTTATTTTTCTGTCTGGATAACCTATTTGGAAGAGAGTGATCTTAAAAATGCCTTCCTGTGCTGGTATCAATATATTTCTTTAGTGCTATTAACAGTTATTAATATTAAAATATATATTAACACTTAGTTATAAATCATATATTTAAATGCACTTCAAATACTGTCTACTATAATATATAAATTTATTGATGTATTAATAGTTTTAAGAAAATATATTAACATTTGATTTTTATACTGCTATTAATAGTTAATATTAACACTTAAATTGTAAATCACATATTTTGAACACGTTTCAAATGTTGTTTACTATATTATATATTTAATGATATATTAATAGTTTAAATAAAATGTATTACTATTTAATTTTATGTTGCTGTTAATAGCTATTAATATTAAAATATATATTAACACTTAAATTATAAAGCACATATTTTGAATATATTTCAAATATTGTTTGCTATCATATGTATATATAAATTTATTGGTCTATTAATAATTTTAAGGCAATATATTAATATTCTATTCCTATGCCCCTTATTTGATACATAGATATAAAGAGCATTCAACCCTCCTGATAATTGACCCCTGACTATTCTATAATGCCCATTTCTCTCTATGATGTATTACTGTACCTGTCTTAAAGTTCTGTCGTGCCGGATAGAAGTATAGCTCTCCTGCCTTTTTAATCACACTTTGTCATGTACACTGCCCTCCCCAACCTTTCTCTTTGATCTTATAAATGGGTCTCTCAGAGCAAGCATCTCATCAGGTCACTGATCTACCCTGCCACTGTGAGTTTTGAGGGGCGGATTCAGGTTTTTGCAGTTTAGTGAAGTTATGAATTCAAGGGATTTAGTTACAAGGTTTTCCAAACTGTCTTTTGATTGTAAATAGCTATGGGTCACAAAATGTATCAGTCACTAGTATGATTCCATACCGATTTCTTGTTGGTGACTGAGGTAGGAGAGTAGATTCATGGAGTTGTGTTGGTGACACGTGAAGCAGGAGTTGAGAACAAATGGGTGTAAGCTTCCTTTTTCTCACCTGTACAGTGCAAAGGTGCTCTTCATAAAACCACCAGTACAGAGTGTTATCTTGGAGAATAAAAATGAAGAAGACACGCTAAAAGAACATAGCATGATACCTGGGGCACTGTAAGTAATTCATACCAGGCACTGTCTTGATGAACTATAAACTGAAGAGTGGGCTTGGGAAACTAAGTCAGCATTAGAAAATGCAGGGGAAGGGAGTCCGGCAGTAGCACAACGGTTAAGCGATCGTGGCACTAAGCGCAAGGACCGGCATAAGGATCCCGGTTCGAGCCCCCGGCTCCCCACCTGCAGGGGAGTCGCTTCACAGGCGGTGAAGCAGGTCTGCAGGTGTCTGTCTTTCTCTCCCCCTTTCTGTCTTCCCCTCCTCTCTAGATTTCTCTCTGTCCTGTCTTAACAGCAATGATGGCAATAACAACAACAATGATAACAGGGGCAACAAAAGGGGAAAAAATGTCCTCTAGGAACCGTAAATACATAGTGCAGACACTGAGCCCCAGCAATAACCCTGGAGGCAAATATATATATATATATATATAAAACTAAAGCTCTGGTAAAATAGTAGAATTCTGGAAATTATGTTCTGAGTTGGAGTGGAGTTAGGGGGGAAGCTGTGTGGGACATTGAAATATTGTCTTGTATAGATAGTTTTCCTCTGGAGTAGACTAGATGAGCAAGTTATTTCTAATCAACTAAGAAATCTTGTATTGTTGTAAAACAAAAATAAATGTGAACATCCACAAAGATTTGTTGCTGGGGAATTAACAAAAGGCTAAGAATGTGTGCACAGAATTGTGGGAAGTTCATGGGTGCTGGTGACTAAGTTATCACTTTTAACCATTAGGCTGACACTTGGTCTATGTCCTCTTTCAATAGCTTTAAAAAGTTAGTTAACTTGAAACCTCGTACAAGTAGATTTTAATAATTTGGAACATGACGGGGTGAGGGCATTTTTTTCAAAACAAACTATGTGCAAGCTATCCTATAATCTCCTCTGAAAGGACCCTCCAGAACCAAGAGTCTAATTCAGTCAGCATAATTTTAGAGCAACTAAAATTTGTAATTAAAATTGACCTGACTCCAATAAAGTAGGTAATCATATATTTTACTTACTTACAGGATCATGTGTACAACATTAGGGAAGACTGAAACAGTGTTCTGAAATCTTTAAGTCAGACTAGATTTATATGGTGCCTGTGACCCAAAGCATTTTTTATGTGTAGTTATAAGGACTTTTTATCTTTCTTTCTGTCTCTCTCTCTTTCTCTCTGTCTCTCTTTCTTTCATTCTTTTATTATTATTATTTTTAATATGTATTTATTTTCCCTTTTGTTGCCTTTTTTGTTTATTGTTGTTGTTATTGCTGTCATCATTGTTGGATAGGACAGAGAGAAATGGAGAGAGGAGGGGAAGACAGAGAGGGGGAGAGAAAGACAGACACCTGCAGACCTGCTTCACCGCCCGTGAAGCGACTCCCCTGCAGGTGGGGAGCCTGGGGCTCGTCCTTAGACTTTGCACCACATGCACTTAACCCACTGCGCTACTGCCTGACTCTTTCCTTCTTTCTTCCTTCCTTCCTTCCTCCCTTTCTTTCTTTCTTTCTTTCTTTCTTTCTTTCTTTCTTTCTTTCTTTCTTTCTCTTTCTTTCTTCTTTGCCTCCAGGGTTGTTGATGGGGCTCAGTGCTAGCTCTATGAAGCTCGGCATGACAAATTTCCCCCCTTTTAAAGCTTTTTATTCCATTTTATTGGATAGGACAGAGAGAAACTGAGAGGGGAAGGGAGATAGAGAGGGAGAAAGACACCTGCAGACCTGATTCACCACTAGTGAAGCCCCCCCCCCCCGCAGATGGGGAGCTGAGGGGGGGTTAACTCAGGTCTTTATGTGGTTCCTTGTCAGATCCTTCATATTTATGGTACTCAATAGAGCAAAAATAATACACAACTTTTGAGAATGTTGTAGAATTATTACAGCGCCCAGAGCCCGAGGTAAGATTCCCTAAAGTATAATAAGGAATTTTAATGAATGTGATTAGCTTGGAGACTGACAGAGGTCATTGGCCAGATATCAGTGAAGAATGCACACCAGACCTCACAATATTAAAACAGATGTAGGCAGAAAAGGCATGGAAACAACTATATGCAATCACTTCATCATGACAAATCCAAGATGCCTTGGCCCACCGGGGCAGCATGCCTGGTTTCTGTTTTAGATTTCAAGAGAATGTAGTCAGATAGCTATTAGAGACATCTCTTGTCAGAACACCATACCCAGGAGCAGAACTGAATGCAGAGAATAGTCTTCAGAAGTAACATGTACAAAAATGAATTATTGCTGTTTCTTCTCCCAAATGACTCCCTCCATGATCTCCTTCATATATGCAAAGGAGAACTCTCTCTCTCTTTGTTCAGGTCAAATGTTTAGAGAGATTACTGACCCTTTAGTTTCATATTCCACATCCTTTTAGACTACAAAGAGAAACAAATAAATAAATAAATAAATAAATAAAAGTATTGGGTCTCCCTTAGATGCGTATCCAGACTTGAACAACTGTCCCTAGTCCATCGCCAGTCATCCTATTCTGAATCATCCTAATAACTTTCTATGCGGTGTCCCTTGTTTTATCTTTGCATTCATGAGAGTCCAGCAGTCTGCTGAGCTGTGTCACTTCCTTTGCTAGGGCACTGATCATACAGTAAGAATTTATCTTTCTCCTCATTCAAACTCATGTCTTGGTTTTGCGACCTTCTTGGTGAGTGAAATTCATAGAGATTAATATGTATTCTTTCTTTTAAATTTTTTTAAAAAGTTATCTTTATTATTTATTGGATAGAGACAGCCAGAGATCGAGAGGAAAGGGGGTGATAGAGAGAGAGAGAGAGAGAGAGACAGAGAGACACCTGCAGCCCTGCTTCACCACTCATGAAGCTTTCCCCCTGCAGGTGGGGGCCAAAGGCTTGAACCCAGGTCCTTGCGCACACTGTAATGTGTGCACTTAACCAGGTGTACCACCACCCGGTCCCAATATGTATTCTTTCTAGGAAAAGTATCTTTAAAATTGAACATGGGCTGCTTCCATCTTGGGCACAGTCTGCTCCACATTGTTTGGAGTTTGCTGTAAGTTTTGGCAAAAAAAAATATGTTCTTTTGCTTTGACAATTAAAAAAGAAAAGAGAACCAGTGTGACAGATGGAGCTTCCGTAATCTGTTGGGTTCCTATTATGAGCAAAGTCTGTAGCTTTGTAGGGTAAAAGAGAAATTGATTTTGTTGTTTAAGTCAGAGACATCCAGGTTGGCAACCTGCTTGTCTTTGCCCATGCTGACTGATGATAGAAAAAAAAAAAAAGCTTAGGAGTTGTCAGAACAAATACAAAATCTGAAAATATTTGGCATTGTTTATATTGATGGGTGATAGGTGTTATGGAAAGATTGCTTAATGCAAGTTGGATGGATGGGGATTCATGTTCCATAATAACACAGTTCTAACCTTTAGATGTATACTAGTCAATATTGTACTCATTGGGGTTGCAGCTTTTGCAAAATAATAAGCAAAGAAGATTACTAAATTGAGCTTTTCACTTTTGCCTTCACTTTGGCATGTCACAACAAGAAAGAATAAAAAAAACGTTTGGTTTGTAAGAAGGAATAACATAGAGCAAATAGAGATCAGAAATTTAGGAACCTGCAGAGTAAAGGTAAAACTGATTTTAATTTCTGTGAAATAAAAATAAAAATGGTGAAATCCATAGGGGGAAAAAAAGCTAATTAAAAGTCTGCCTGGGAATAGCAAGGAATAAAACAAAACTGGTCATTGGATACATTTAAACATCTTCAGTTGAGTTCATTACCCAACAGCAAAAGTCCAGGCCCAGAGAGGCTTGCAAATGAATTTTACAAACCCAGTAAGGAGGATTTAATACCTACACTCCTCTAGCTCTTCCAAAACAGCAAAGACACAGGAAAACTCTCTAACATTTTCTATGAAGCCAACATGGCCCTGGCACAAAAAACAGACACAACAGAAAAATTAGAGACCCACATAACTGATGAACTTAGATACTAAGATATCCAACAAAATCCTAGACAACAGACAAAGCAGTCACTATCCATTCATGCCTTAATCAGTACATCTTTTAGTTGGACCTGAAGGTCTATTCACTTTCCACCCAAAATTAAGTTCAGAGAGAAGTACATATATTAAAAAGGAATCGTGAGCTTATTGGCATATTGACACTAACTGAAAACAAATTAAAATAAGACTACTGTGTATTTAAGAGAATGGCATCGTCAAAAGAATCACCTGGCTGGGAAAGGAGCTTCCTTCTAGAAGTGAAGAGACTTAGAAGATTACTAGGTCTCAGTGAAGAAACACTTGTTTTTTTTTTTTTTTTCTTTTTTCCTTTTTGGGGTATCCAGTGAGGATGCAGCATAGACGTCAGTAACGTGGCTTCTGGTGATCTGCAGGCTAGAGAATTACTGTCCGGGTGGGGAGAAACCCCTCACAGTTGAGAGGTTTTCTAGTGTGCCATGATTTCAAGGTGCCTGTCCCATCACCGATCTCTCCCTTCCTGAGCCCAAAATTTGTACTCCAGTCATTCTGTTCCTTTTCTGTGAATCCAATAGAGGTAGAGGAGGGAAGGCAGAGAGCATATGTAACATTTTTAACGTTCTTAAGGCTGCGGAGATAGCATCATGTTTGCTTTGCAAAAAACTCTCCTGCCTGAGGCCTGAAGGTTCCAGGTTCTATCCGCTGCACCACCACAAGACAGAACTGAACAGCACTTTGGCCTCTGTCTCTCTCCCACTAAAGTAAATGAATAAAATACTTTTTTAAAAAAAGTGCTTAGGTCATTAGAATAAAAAGGGATATGTCTAGAGTTATATAAACACACTATTAGATCTTGCGTTTAAAAGTCTGATTAGACAAGACATCTAGAACTGTGTGTTTAGGGGAATGGCCCAGTTACACGACCATCAGGGCAGAGTGTTGGTTACTTAGAATGTTTGAAAAAGTCTGTCGTCTTGCTTTCCAGAAATCTTAGTACTGGAATTTGCCACTTACTAACTGCAGGCGTTTTGGGTCTTAGACTTCAGACAAGTCTAGGAAGCGTGAGGAGAAGAGATGTGATCACACAGAGGCAGAATGGGAGTCGTCAATCCCTGTGATGCCAAGTCTTGGTCTTTGACTCTGGCACCCAAGTCACCCCTTTGGTTTAGGTCTCTGTGTAACTGCAGCGAACCAAGTCCCCTTTCCAGTCAAAAATGTATATCAGGACCAAATGAGAGCTAGTGTGAGATGGAATTCTGATTTAAAAAAAAAACCTTTCTGACTTAATTTCTTTTGATTCTCTAATTCATTTTTTCTCCCGTAGATATTTATGACAGTTCTCCTTAGCATATGAGAAACACATTCACATTCAACCCTTGTTCTCTCTTCTGCCGATAATTCTTATTCCAATTTTAATGGTGGCTTTCCCACTGTTCTCCTACTTATCTACTGAAGTATTACTATTTTATCTGTAAAACTACCCTGACCACCTTTATAAAGTGGCAGAGGACATATTTTTTTCATTTATAAAATGAGAATATAGTCTTGTCAATATTTCCATTTTATAAATAAATTTTTTTAAATTAGAAGTAAAAATACCTCATGATCCAACAACAACAAAAAAGAAGTTATAGTTCTGCTGACAGTTGTATCTCTAGACCCCATAAGCCAACCTAATTTACAGCAATTATTTGACAAATAGTGAATGAAAATTTGGAGAAACTGTAGATGTGTCTTTTTGGCCCTTGATAGTGTATTTAGAAAATATGATTTTGTTTTGAAGGACTCACAAGCTATTGGATTTTCTGTCTTTGGTTAGTCTCCATTAAATTCTGTGGAAAGAATTACTTCCCAATAGGGGTGTGAGTGTGTGAATGTGTGTGTGTGTGTGTGTGTGTGTGTGTTCCTCTTGTCCACTCTACCTCTAAGATATTAGTGACTGGACACTGAATGAGTTACCTTGTCTTTGTGTACTTCTGTTGGACAGCCAACGGCATATATACAATGAAATGCCAAACTGAAAGACTTAGAGGAGGAGCTATCATTCTAAGAATGTAGAGGCTGGGGACACAGCATAATAATGGTTATGCAAAAACCTTTCATGCTTGAGGCTCTGAGTTCCTGAGGCCCTAGGTTCAATCCTCAGCACCACCAAAAGCCAGAGCTGAGAAGTGTCTCATTTTTTCATTACATCTTTCTCTGTATCTGTATCTCTCTCAGTAAGATACTTTCAAAATCTCTAAGAAAACAAAAACCATGGCATTTGTTGATGGCAGGCTACTGAACTATTCTTACTATGAACTTTGGTTTGTGTTCAGAGTTTCTCATGAGTACAGAGGTGGATGATACCTGAGTTCCCTTCTCTTAATGTCAAACATGTCTTGCCAGTGATAAGTTTTACCTTAACAGCTGATAAAATGCTGTGTTCTTTGTGAAATGAGATGTTAGTCATTATATGTCAGATGTGTATGGGTGTTTCTTCAATCACTGATTCTTCACCTGGGAATGAATATGGGTCACGGGGGGTGATAGAATTATATCTTTCCCCTTCCCATAGACAAGTGTAGGGCTGAGGCCTATTCCTTCCATTCCCAACATTTCTTGGATTCAAAGGGTCAGTGCCAGCTAGAGCCCATGATGAGTACTGATATTAAAAGCTGTAAAACTCAAGCAAACACACTTAGGTATGCTTTAGCTTCCACTTCCACTTCCACTTATATATTTAATTAATTTGTTATTGCCGCCAGGGTTATCACTGGGACTCAATAACTTCATGACGAATCCATCACTCCCAGTGGGTATTTCCCAATTTGTTTTCCCCTTTTTCTTTTTACTTAATAGGCCAGAAAGAAACTGAGAGGGGAGGTGGGGGATTGAGAGGTAGTGAGAGACACCCGTGAAGTTTCCCCACTGCATATGAAGACCAGGGACTTAAACTCTGGTCTTTAAGCAGGATAATGTGGGTGCTCAACCTGGCACACCACACCTGCACCGCTCTCGTCCCTACATTTTTAAAGACAAGTAAACCTACCTGAAAGCAAGAATGAACCTAGAGCCTTAAAATTCTTCAGATTTCTCTGCTAGAATGGGCTCCTGACCTACCTGCTTCTCCTTTCTAACTTCATATTGAAGTCTCTCATATGTATATGATATTGTAGTTTAAACACTCAATAAGTAAGTCCCTATAAAAATCTGAGCTGTTTGCTAGCCTTGAGGTCTAAAGGTGTATATAAATATTTTGGGAAGAAAAGGTCTAGAGGAAGCTCCATAGTCAGGTCTTAGAATCCAGATTTAGATCATGTGTGCAGATAGTGAGCACAAATAATCAGAAGAAAAAGCCAGGTAATATGTTTTTACAGAAGCTATGTCTTTTAACCTTTCCTGTGGAGTAAGGAAGGGTTAAGCAGAGAAAACCCAACAAAGGACTTTTTACACAGCAGAGCTCTATCTGTGACTTCTCTGGCTCACTTCTAAAGGCACTGCATTTAGTGATAATGATGTCGAGATTCCACCACAGGACGTAGCAACAAGAGCTATGTGTTTTATGATCCTAAACTTCAGCCGAGAAAGGAGCCTGATGGGATTATCTGAAGCTGTAAACAGTGGTAAGGAAAACAAATTGAACCTCTAATATGGTAGTACAAGCCATAGCTAAAGAAAATAAATCTTCTACAGAAGAACTAGGGTATTTAATTCATGAATGGAGTATTTTATGAAGTAATTTGGAACACCATAAACGTGCAGTTAAAGCAATAGGTGCTCATTCAAAAAATATTCCATGCATAATGACTTTGGATCCTTGGGAAATGAATAGAGGCCATCATTAAATACGGTCTGGTTGTCTTGTCAGTGAAGACAGCTTAGAAAAGTCAGTTTTAATTGTACAGGAGCTATTCATTTCGAAATACCATATACTGTATTTTTTTCCCCATATCTGCATATGCACAACTGCCTGCAAACCTTGAAATTAGTGTGCGTTAACCTCTGTTCATTAAAGCCAGACAGTATGACCAGGTAGTCTATTGGTGTTAAATCATCTTTTTGCTTGGAATGACTGCAAAGGAGGGTGGGTCGGTGGGGAAGAGTGTGTGTGTGTGTGTGTGGGGGGGTACATGGAGGGGTAGTGAGATAGGTTTAGTATGATACATAAAGAAGTGCCAGATTTGGGGTGAGATCAAAGGGGTGGCGAGAGATGCAGAATCAACAGGCAGGTAAACATCACCTGGGCTGTTGCTCAGGGAGCTATGGTGTGAGGGAAACTTTAGCTGGAACTTTGGTCCCAGTGAGTTCTGGGAGTGGACTTAGTTTCACTGAAAGTACAAAAGGACTGCCTCTATTTCCAGTAACCCTGTGCCCTTACTGTAGGGCACTGCCAAACCCCGAGAAGAGGGGGTGGTGGTATGGGGGAATAGGCAATGGCTCCTGGTGTGAAGGACCCAGGAAAGCTGTAACCTGAGGTGACTAAGTCAGCAGGCAGATAGCACTACAGGAACTGGGAAGGGCTGGTCTGGGCGTTCTGGTCACAGGGAAGACTGATTTTTTTTTTTCAGTTTTAATTTTTTAAATTTATTTATTTATAAAAAGGAAACACTGACAAGACCATATGTTAAGAAGGGTACAATTCCTACCACCAGAGCTCCGTATCCCATCCCCTCCCCTGATAGCTTTCCTATTCTTTATCCCTCTGGGAGCATGGACCCAGGGTCATTGTGGGATGCAATTGGGTTTGATTCATCAAAGATGTCCTTGAGGTGTAGGTGGGAAAGTGTTTCACCAAAGTTTTCCTCTAGGTATTTGATTGTTTCTGGTCTGACATCTAGGTCTTTGATCCATTTGGAGTTGATTTTTGTTTCTGGTGAGTTAAAGTGGTTCAATTTCATTCTTCTGCATGTTACAACCCAGTTTTCCCAGCACCATTTATTGAAGAAAGCCTCCTTCTTCCATTTAATGCTTTGGGCCCCCTTATCAAAGATTAGATGTCCATAGGTGTGGGGATTTATTTCTGGGCATTCAATTCTGTTCCACTGGTCTGTGTGCCTATTTTTGTTCCAGTACCATGCTGTTTTGATGATGATGGCTTTATAATATAGTTTAAGGTCTGGGAGTGTGATGCCTCCATTTCTGTTTCTTTTCCTTAAGATGGTTTTGGCAATTCTAGGTGTTTTCATGTTCCAGATAAATGATTGTAGTGTTTGTTCTATTCTCTTAAAGAAGCTTGGTGGAACTTAGATGGGTATTGCATTAAATACAGATATGGCTCTGGGGAGAATATTCATTTTGATGATATTTATTCTTCCAATCCATGAGCATGGGATGTCTTTCCATTTCTTGGTATCAGTTTCTATTTCCTTGAGTAGCGACTCACAGTTTTCAGTATACAAGTCTTTCTCTTCTTTGATCAACTTTATTCCTAGGTATTTGATTGATTTTGCTGAAACAGTAAATGGGAGTGATTTCTGGATGTCTTCTTCTTCAGATTTAGTGTTTGCATAAAGAAATGCCACTGATTTTTGTACATGGATTTTGTAGCCTGATACCTTGCTATATTGCCTAATAACTTCCAGTAAGTTTCTGCTGGATTCTTTAGGTTTTTCTATGTATACTATCATATCATCTGCAAATAGTGAGAGCTTGACTTCTTCCCTTCCAATCTGTATTCCTTTGATTTCTTTCTCTTGCCTGAATGCTATGGCAAGAACTTCCCATACTATGTTGAAGAGTAACGGTGACAGTGGACAGCTCTGTCTAGTCCCCTATCTGAGGGGGAATGCTTTCAGCTTCTGTCCATTGAGTATGATGTTGGCTGTAGGTTTGCTATATATAGACTCTACTATCTTGAGGAATTTCCCATCTATTCCCATTTTTTGTAGAGTTTTGAGCATGAATGGGTGTTGGATCTTGTCAAAGGCTTTCTCTGCATCTATTGAGATAATCATGTGGTTTTTGGCTTTGCTTTTATTGATGTGGTGAATGACATTGATTGACTTATGGATGTTGAACCAACCTTGCATTCCTGGGATGAATCCCACTTGGTTGTGATGAACAATCTTTTTGATATGTTGCTGTATCCGGTTGGCCAAGATCTTGTTTAATATTTTGGCATCTATGTTCATCAGAGATATTGGTCTGTAGTTTTCCTTTTTTGTTCTGTCCCTATCAGCTTTTAGTATCAGGGTGATGTTGGCTTCATAGAAGGTGGAGGGGAGTATTCCTGTTTCTTCAATCTTATGGAAAAGCTTAAGAAGTATGGGTACTAACTGTTTCCTGCAAGTTTTGTAGAATTTGTTTGTGAAGCCATCTGGTCCAGGGCTTTTGTTGTTGGGAAGGTTCTTAATAACGGTTTCAATTTCTTTGTCTGTGATTGGTGCATTTAGATTTTGTAGTTCATCTTGGTTCAGTTTTGGAAGGGCATATGCTTCTAGGAATTATTCCATTTCTTCCAGATTCTGTTGTATGCTTTACATTGGTTTGTTCTAGCCCTCCCCCACCGAGAGAATTAGATCAGTCCAGTTGATTTCGCTTGGCCCCGCCCCTAGGGACCCCGCCAGAGTTCGGGAGTGCCAGAGTTGGAGAGTTCCTGAGTTCCAGAGTAAGAGAGAGTGTTTGTGCCGCCGCAAAGAGACAGCAGAGTTCTGTTTGGTGATTAGTTTGGTTTAGTTTATGAATCGTTGTTCCTGAATAAAGAAATACAGCTTCCCTGCCCAGCCGTTGTCTCCACGTCTCTGTTACCCGCCCCTGAAGCTAGCCCGGCTAGAGCCGCCGAAAATTTTAACAACAAGATTCTCTAGCTTGGTGGCATATAGTTCTTTATAGAAGTTTCACTGGATACTCTGGATTTCTGTGGTGTCAGTTGTGATATCTCCTCCATCATTTACAATTCTATTAATTTGAGTCTTCTCTCTTTTTTGTTTGGTGAGTCTGGCTAGGGGTTTGTCAATTTTGTTTAATCTTTCAAAGAACCAACATTTGGCTTCATTGATCTACAAAGGGATTTCTAAGGGAAAAATCTCCAAGCCTTAGTAACTCTGTTAAATTATTTCATAAGTTATTTTCACACTTTATATTGGTTTATTAAATCTCTTAATAAAGAAGAGTATCATCTAACATTGTGTTTTGCTTTCAAAACAGTAAGTTAAAATGATAAAAAAAAAAGTCAGGAAATATGTCTGAGCACTTTAAAGAGATATATAAAAATGTTAAAAATTGAGGCTGGGTAGTGGCATACCAGGTTGAGACTCAGCTTCAAGTCCCCAGACCCCACCTGCAGGGGGGATGTTTCACAAGTGATAAAGCAGTGTTGCACGTGTCACTTTCCTGTCTCCCTTTCCATCTCCCCATATCTTCTCAGTTTCTCTGTCCTACTAAATAAAATAAATACAATTCAAAATATGTTAAAAATCAGATTGTCAGTGGTCTGGGAGGTGGCGCAGTGGATAAGGCATTGGACTCTCAAGCATGAGGTCTTGAGTTCAATCCCCAGCAACACATGTACCAGAATGATGTCTGGTTATTTCTCTATCTCTTATCATTTCTCATGACTATGTAGATAAAATCTTTAACAAAGACCAGATGGTCATTTTAAAGAATGATGGTGAGTCAAAAGAGAGAGCAAACTACCTACAGTCTGATCAGATAAAACAGTAAAAGATCAGTCAGGAGTAGCTTTACAATAGAAGACACCTTTTAGACACACCTGTGAAGTGGGCAAGGGACAGATTATTCTGGCATTTGAAGAGGCTGCAACGTAGGCTCTTCAGTTGCTGTTGTGACCAAGAAGGTCTTTCTGATGTCCAGTTGAACTATATTCTGTGTCTTTTGGATTGAAAGATAACTTGGAATAACCCTTTATAATACCTTTCTATGGCTGTTGGGAATGCTTAAGAGGATTTTATCAGCTTTACTGCTCAGCTATGAAACATCTGAAGTGCTCTGTCTGGCTTAGGTAATACATTGGCAGCAACTATTTTATTTCAAAGAAAAATCCATCAATTAACAAGTGAACTTGACAGATAGAGTGACAGTGTTTCTCTGTGTTCAAAGGAGGTAGCTAAAGAAAAAGGAACACTGGATATCTGAAGAGGAAAAATCACCCCTGGGGAAGTAAGAAAGAGCCCCCCTGAGGACCCAAAAGGTTCACAAAATAGATCTGTCAGATCCTTTCAGCCTTTGATGAAAGACACAGTGCTTGGTATTTGGAAGACTCGGCCAAAACAATTCTTCTCCTTAGATGAATTCTAAGACTAACTAAAGAGAGAGACTACCACCGCAGTAAAACTGAACCACAATTTGGAGGAGATCAGTGAAATGAAGAATACATTTGCCTACTCTATAAGTTGCCAAGGATAAGACTTCTTGTCTTCCAAATCAGTATCGAAGCAACAAGCACTAGGCATTGAGCCATTTTGTATTTTGCATCTGTACAGGCACAGTGCTGATTATAAATAATTGTAGCAAGAGCAACATTCATTTTTAAAAGATTATTTATTTATTTTATTCCACTTATTTATTTATGTCAGAGAGAGAAGAGAATAGGAGAGAGAGAAGAGAAGAGGAGAGAGAGAGAAGAGGAGAGAGAGAAGAGGAGAGAGAGAGAGAAGAGGAGAGAGAGAGAGAAGAGGAGAGAGAGAGAGAAGAGGAGAGAGAGAGAGAAGAGGAGAGAGAGAGAGAGGAAGAGGAGAGAGAGAGAAGAGAGGAGAGGAGAGGAGAGAGAGGAGAGAGAGGGAGAGGAGAGGAGAAGAGAGGAGAGAGAGGGGAAAGAGAGATAGAGAGAGAGAGAGAATCAGAGCATGACTGGTCTATGTAATGCCAGAGATCAAATGTCAGAGTTCAGTGCTTTCTCTCCTGAGCCACTCCCGAGGCCACAAGAACAATGTGTTATGAAGGTTCCCCCCCCCAAAAAAAAAATTGTCCCAAGTCTTCCTATTGAAATCTAACCTTGGCTGCATGGATCTCTGCTCAACAATTTGCAGATACTATTGACAGTGCAGCTATCACTGACAAAGAACTTGTCTTTAGAGAAGATATAGTCTATGGTGGTACATCATGGTATAGCAATAATGCACGTGTACTTTAGTGACAGAATTTTTATTTTATTTCTTTCGTTTTATGTCCTCTTGGGGTTTTGCTGCTTCAGGCTGGTTTGTTTTTTCAAAAGGAGAGAGAAACAGAGGCAAAGACAGAGGCAGAGTCAGAAAGATACCATATTGTACCAACGCTTTCTCCAATGCCAGGGGGACTGATCAATCTGGGATATTCTCAAGGCAAAGCAGGCACTCCACCTAGGGGAGACAGACCAAAATTTTATTCCTAGAGCAGTATGTCTGTAATTAGTGGGGTGAAGCCTACAATTAATTGAAATAGAAATCTTGAAAATTAACTTTTATTTCCTAAACACCATTCCTACCACCAAAAGAGTGTGTCCCATCCCACCCACTCACCCCTGCTGCTCCAGGAAACTGAATATCCACCCTCACCCTCACCCCAGGGTTTTTATTTTGGTGCCCTACTCCAGATTTAGTCAAATCCTGCTTTTAGTTCATTGATTATAGGTTTATATTATAGGTTCCAGATAATACCATGATGCCAACCAGACTTCCCTGAGCAGATGCCCCCACCAATGTGTCCTGGAGCCCCTCCTCCCCAGAACCCAGCCCCATAGGGAAAAAGAGACACAGGCTGGGAGTATGGATCCACCTGTCAACGCCCATGTTCAGCGGGGAAGCAATTACAAAAGCCAGACCTTCCACCTTCTGCACCCCATAATAATTCTGGGACCATACTTTTTCCAGAAGGAAAAAGACTAGGAAAGCTATCAGGGGAGAGGATGGGATATGGAGCTCTGGTGTGGGAACTGTGTGGAGTTGTACCCCTCTTATTCTATGGTCTTGTCAATATTTCCATGGATATGATCTGGAGGTGTGAGGATACTGTCATAAAGCTAGATTTTTTTTTCTATTAAGAGAAGAAACCTTGGAATTTGGCAAATATTTCTTAATTACATTAAATACTAAGTAGACTGATTGTTTTGTTTGATTTATTGTTCTAGATATTTTAACATGTCTAGTGCACTTTTTATCTACAATACCTTATTGTTTGTAGCTACCTTATTATTTTAATGATTAGAAAAGGAATAAAATACAGAAAAAGGATTTCACATATAACTGCCTTTCATTGTCAAACCCTTTAAAGTGATACTGAAACTGATCTGTCTTCCTTTTTCCTGTTTGATTTTCCTGTTCATAATTTTGTGTACTTCTTGAAAAGAAACAGAAGCTTCACTCAGAAGCTTTTCAGTATTCATCTTCTAACACTGTAGATGGCTTTCCCTTTTTTCTCATGATAATTTTTTAGTCTTATTGAAAAAGAAAAAAGGCAGCTACCAACATTTGAAGGAGGAGCTGTGGAAAAGATTAACCCTTTTACTGAGGCTTGTCCCTGAAAATATAAGTAGCTGGGCACAAATCAAAGACATAAAAGAGGATAATTCATGTCTGAATGGAATTTTTTCTTTCAAAATTTAATATGCTCTTATCTAGAAATACTTTTTGTCGAACAGAAAATGAAATCATCTTGAAAGATTGTGAATTCATCCTTTCCAGGTATATTTTACTTTGGTGACTATTTGAGTTTGTAAGGAATTGTTTACATAGTGACTTTCGTCAAATGAATCATTAACAATGCATGTGGGTCGCTCATCTTATTGAAAAATAAACCAGCTGTGATCTGTATATAATGTTTTTTTTTCCTGAAATCTCTGAATTTAATTTAGCTCTTAATTGGTATAAACATATGTATTGTGTTTCTTGCTTGTTTTGATTCTCCGTATGTGTACCATCTAGTCTAATGGAATCGTTTGAAAAGTAGAAAAGTTTTGGATATTCTTACAACATAGTAGAATTAGAGAAATGAACAAGTTGGTAAATCTTGACCACTGTGTCCCCAGTCACAGACACTTAACACAAAATAATATGAAATATACACTTGTTATAATCATAAAAATATCTGTCTTTTTGAACCACAAATATTTAGGATATAGTCAAACATTATATAGTTCTAGTCTATCAAGAATCCCTAGTCTTTATGTTTTGTGAAATAACTTTTGATATTTATATTTTATAATTATATCTAAGATATTGGGTATTTAAAAAAACAAATGTAAATTACAATACTTGAATTGTCATTTCATTCTCAAAAATACCTTATATTTTGGAAAGTAAAACCATTCTTGATCCCACTTTGGAAAGATTTGTTTAGTGGATCTTGGCAATATGCTTCATACAAGCGCTAAAACAATGCAGCCAGTCTGCTTTGAGGCGAAGATGGTTGAGTGCAGCCAAGTTGTTCATGCAGAGACCCTGTATCGTCAGGGCCCTTTGAAACAGATCTAAAATTGACCCACTAGCTATCTCCAAAATGGAGATCCCAAATTTTCATCTGCAATATTCCAGCCTTTAAGTTCATAATTAGTCAAGAATTTGTTCAGCTTTGTATGTTAACTCTCTTTTCAGCCAACAGGTTTCAGATGCTCCCATGATGCCGACCAGACTTCCCTGGACAGACAACCCCACCAATGTGTTCTGGAGCTCCGCTTCCCCAGAGCCCTGCCCCACTAGGGAAAGAGAGAGACAGGCTGGGAGTATGGATCCACCTGTCAACACCCATGTTCAGCGGGGAAGCAATTACAGGAGCCAGACCTTCCACCTTCTGCATCCCACAATGACCCTGGGTCCATACTCCCAGAGGGATAAAGACTAGGAAAGCTATCAGGGGAGGGGATGGGATATGGCATTCCAGTGGTGGGAACTGTGTGGAGTTGTACCCCTCTTATTCTATGGTCTTGTCAGTGTTTCCATTTTATAAATAATTTTTTTTTTTAAAGTAGAGATTTCTCTTCCATTTCCCACTGCATAGAAAGGATGAATGAGCAAAGCACGCAAACCTAAGGTATTATCATTCTCTAGAAATAATTTGCTTCAACAATATTATGTCACTCCATCCCCACAATATGCTCTTATTTATTGAATTCATTTTTAATTATCTTGTTAATTTACTGTATAGAGACAGCCAGAAATTGAGAAGGAAGTGGGGGTCCGGAGATGGAAAGAGACAGAGAGACACCTGAAGCCCTGCTTCTCCACTCATGAAGCTTTCACCCTGCTGTTGGGGACCAGGGGTTTGAACCCAGATCCTTGTGCACCACAGATAATCCCATGTGTTTTGTCAATGACCTTATCCTAGGCCAGTTGTTCCTAAAATTAGTGTGTATCAAATTTACCTGAAAGGAACTGGCAGAACAGTTCACTTAGGTGGAGTGCTGTTCTGTGGGGACACAATCTAGGCTTGAATAGGCCCCTTGCCACATTGCGGGAATCTTTGGTCCAGTGGTTCTCCTCTCTTTTTCTTTCCCTTGACCTTTATGTCTGAATTAGCCCAAATTGGTGAAGTCCCAGAAACAACCAAAAAAAAAAAAAAAAAAAGAAAAAAGAAAAATGCAGGGGTCGGTCAGTATGCGTGACCAGTTGCATCCTTTCCTGGAGGTTCTGATTAAGTAAACCTGGGCAAGTGCCCAAGAATTTTATTTTCAAACAGGTCCAGGTGTTGCTAATATTGTTGATCCAGAGACTCCCTGATAGATGCCTTTCAGGTGGAGTGGTGATCAAGAAGTCTTGCTTCTGTCTCTTCTGGGGATCATTGCTACAGTCGGCCCTCCGATTGGGATATTCCTAGGCTGAATGGTGGGTGAGTCCTCTGGAGGTGAAAAGGTCAAGAGCCACCCCCCCCCCAGCCCACCGTGCAGTGTCCTTATAAAACAGGCTGTTGGCTTTGGCTTGGCTTGTCTCCACCTTGGGAAGCTGAGAGAAGGCTTTGTCGTAGAAAAAGGACTTTATCCAAGCTTCAGTGGCTCCCTGGTCTCAGACTTCCAGCCTCCAGAACTGTGAGTAATAAAATTTGTTTATTAATTAATTTATTTTTAAGGTTCTCAGTTTGTAACATTTTTGTTATAAGAACACAAACAGTGAAAGGAGTCTTTGAATTTTTTGGAAATGAACCATGGCCATATGTATGTGTATAGGTACCTCCTTTTGAAATTTAAGGCTTAATTTGATATGACTTTAAACTATCACAGTGTTCCATCTGTTATCCCGGCCACTTCAGAAATAAATACATCCTGGGTCTATTTTTGCTAAACTGCATTTTTCATTATTTTTACTTTGGAGCAGTAATCACTTAGAGATTTTAAACGAAGTCAACAGAAAGTGACTTGCGTGTGTGTATCCTGTGTACAAGCCAAGTCAAGCAGGCTCCTAACGTAAAGCATACCAGTTTATAAGTGTCGATACAGATGGGTTTTTCTTCACAAAGAAAAAAAAATCTTTAGAAAACTGAGAGGGAAAAAGAATTATTCAATACTACACTAGGAATTCACATTTCCTAATCACAATCCTCTCCCCTTTTCAGAACCAGACATTTGCTGGCTTTCTGAACTATAAACTGCAGCTCATACTCTTCAATATTAATTCACTTAAAATTTATATTAAATGTATTTATTTGGTTTTGATTTTAATTCATTGTTATTATTATTTTAATACCAGAGCACTGCCCAGCTCTAGCTGATGATGGGGCTAGGGATTGGACCTGGGACCTCAGAGCCTCAGGCACCGAAGTCTTTTGCTGAACCTTGGTGCTGTCTTTATATTTATTAAATTATTTATATTTATATTTATTATTAACCCTTTCCTTATATTTATTTCTTCGGTAAAGACAGCCAGATATCCAGAGAGGAGGGGGAAGTTAGAGAGAGAGGGAGAGAGAGAGAGAGGGAGAGAGAGAGAGAGAGACACCTGCAGACCTGCTTCACCACTTGTGAAACTTTTTTGTAGGGTCTGGGGCTTGAACTCTGGTCCTTGAGCATTCCAACATGTGCATTCAATCAGATGCACCACCACCTGACCCCCCAATTAACTTTTAACTAGACACAGCTGTGTCCTAGGCCTGTGAGTTACAAACCTAAAGTAAGAAGTAACTTTTATTACAGTCTTTTGAGGTGGTGTAAAGAAACTGCTTTCATAGCTGGAATCAAAAGAAAATGAAACTTGTTTTAAGAAAAATAAATATGAGTATCTTTTGGAGGCAAGATATGTTTTATCACCCCCTGGACATTTGTCATTAGGACAAGGGAAGGCCGGCAGTATGTACATACAGATACCAGCTGGTATTTAATATGGAAGTGCGGTTCATTCACTTTTGAGTAGGGCTTTTACCTGGTGGTGAGGGTAGAGTTATTGTTCAGGAAACTGAAGGAGTGAAGGGGAATTGTAAACTCACTTTTCTAAGGAAAAAAAAATGGCCTAAGGAAGTGATTGTCGGGCTGCATTAAAGACTCATTTAGGGTTCACAGCAAGTTTAAAACAGCACTGGTCAGAATGACAAGGCTTTTATTCTCAAGTAAGTTTAGCTCAACATGGTCAAACATTGGGTCTAGCTACAACTATAATTTGCCATAAGAAAGCTGTCAGGGGAGGGGATGGGATATGGAGTTCTGGTGGTGGGAATTGTGTGGAGTTGTACCCCTCTTATCCTATGGTTTTTTTTTTTGTAGATGTTTCCTTTATATAAATATTTTTTTAAAAAAAAAGATAGTGTAGGATAAAATGAGCAGGAGTAAAACAAAAAGGGGCATTGGAAACAGGGCTTGGAAGAGTTAGGGTAAAAATAGTGTTCTCAGGGAGTCGGGCTGTAGCGCAGTGGGTTAAATGCTCGTGGGGCAAACCGCAAGGACCAGCATAAGGATCCCGGTTCGAACCCCAGGCTCCCCACCTCCAGGGGGGAGTCGCTTCACAGGTGGTGAAGCAGGTCTGCAGGTGTCTATCATTCTCTCTCCCTCTCTGTCTTCCCCTCCTCTCTCCACTTCTCTGTCCTATCCAACAACAATGGCAACAACAATAATAACAACCACAACAATAAAGAAAAAAAACAACAAGGGCAACAAAAGGGAAAAAAATAGCCTCCAGGAGCAATGGATTCGTGGTACAGGCACCGAGCCCCAGCAGTAACCCCAGAGGCAAAATAATAATAATAATAATAATAATAATAGATTTGATGAATTACAGTTTCTGGTAGGACAAGACTCTAGCATAGTATTTGTAAAGCGGGGTAGTTGAAATGAAAAGTTTGATTTGCTGACTGTGAATGAGCAAAAGAAGATTCTGTTTTAATGGCTGATTTCATCTGCATTTCCTGTCTTTGTAAAATCAACAAGGTCTTCCCATTATCATTTATATATGAAAAGTTACCTGAGAATCTAATTGGCTCTCTGTGTGTGTGTGTATGTATGTAGGTTTTCAAAACTTAGACTTAGGAAGTTGCTGCATGGTGGAGCCCTTGGTTGAGTGCACGTATTACAATGTGCATGAAGGACCCAGGCTGAAGCCCCATTTCCACCCCCACTGGGAAGTGGGGGACTAGAAATGCTGCAGTTGTATCTCTCTGTCCCTTCCCCTCTCTAATCCCTACTTCCCTCTTGCTTTCTCTCTCTACTCAATAAGTAAATTAAAAAAAAAATCGTTACTACTTTAAGGAGGAATTTGGAGGCTGATATTTTGCTAGGGCACTCTCCGTGTTGGCAGAGTGTCTCTGGCAGTATTCTTCTGGAGTGTCTCACTAACCTGTGAGCTTATCCTTGCTTTTCTGTTTTGACTTTTGAAGTTTTTCTATATCTGCTATTAATGAAAATTTTAAATGAACAGGTTTTTTTGTTGTTGTTGTTGTTCTACAAAGATAAAAATTACTTTGAAAAGCAATCAGCCTTAGAATAACTTTGGGGGGGGGGAGGGAAAAAAAAGAATAACTTTGGGAAAATCAGATTAGATGTATGGGTGGGATTTTAGAATTTCTTAGACTGATCTGTTCACTTCCTGTTTCTACTATTACATGCCACAACACATGAACTAGATTTACTTTACCCTGCTTGCAATCATTTTGAAGAATCATTCCATAGACATCACAAAGACTGCAGGTAACTGTATTATATGACTTTGGGTTGGTTACATAATATTTTTTGTATGATCATTGAAAGAGGTTTTCCTAGGTCTTTATAGATGACTTATTCTTACCTTGGAACAGATGCATGTCCTTACATGCTGCATATACGTAATTGCTCAGCATTTACATACGTTTTTAAACACTTTGTTACTATCTTATTTTGAGAATAGAGTTCATTTGGCCTTAAAATAAGGTATCCTTCATGACTGATGGGGGTCCAAGTCACGAGTTCTCAAGGACTATTTATATAAACTCATCTCACTAGAATTAGGGAAACAGACATACATGGCTTTCAGTTATCAGTTCATAATCTTTTGATTTGGCATTTAAAAAATATCTTTATTATAATTTTTATTAGTGATTTAATAATGATTGACAAGATTGTAAGATAACAGGGGTAAAATTCATACAGTTCCCACCACCAGAATTCTTTATCTTTATCCCATCCCCTCCCTTGATAGCTTCCCTATTCTTTTTCCCTCTGGGAACATGGACCCAGGATCATTATGGGGAGCAGAGGATGGGAGCCTGGCTTCTGTCATTGCTTCCCCACTGGATATGGGTGTTGGCAGGTGGATCCACACCCCTGGCCTATCTCTGTCTGTCCCTAGTGGGACAGGGCTCTGGGGAGGTGGAGTTCCAGGACACATGGTGGGGTCAGTAAGTGCAGCAGCAAGTAGGATGACCTAAAACTGACATCATAGAGTCTTTAATCAAATATTTTCTACTTAGGCCTGGATACCCTGCTCTCCTACTCCCTATTTCACTTCTTCAGTCACTGGAAATCTGACCTTGTCCGATAAAGCAAGGGCTATAAAAGCTGGATAAGGACAAGAGCTGAGCAGTGCTCTCATAAAAAAATAATAATAATAAAGACGACGGAGATCACTTCACAGTAAGTCCTCTGTCATATTAGAAAAGAAGTCGACTATGGCTGTTGTGAAAGTATTAAGTTATTTCATTGGTAAGTGCTTAAGTATACTCTCACTAAAAAAAAAAAAAGAACTATTTCTGTTTTTCTGCATACAATTTTTAAAAGAAAATAAAGATATGAAAGTAGGCAAAATGTTAATATCAATTGTATATTTCCATAACATTCAGGACCTAGGAACTGTCTTAAATCTGGCATAACCGACTTATTACAGCACTTATCTTGCGTCAAGGCCAGTGATCAGAGTCCTGGTCTTTTCATGTGTGATGGGTCATGGGGGTGATTCAGTTATATCTGTTCTTCAGTTTGTGACAGTGTGGAGCTAAAGTTACCCACGTCAATACGATGAACCAAGAGCTAGGGAGACATAGTTAACTGATCTTTGGGCCAAAAATATGAAAGTCATTGAAAGGTATCTGATGTTTTTCTTTGGCCATACAAAACAGGACTCTTTTCTCAGCTACTTATAAAGAAGTAGTTCTACAGTGTATTGATAAATGAACAGATATAATAAAAAAATGAATTTGAGATAAAAATCTACAGATATCTCATACTTTGAGGCTGCTAGGAACTGTGATCTCCAGAAATATTTTGTGTTGCCAGAAGGTGTTATTGTATTTTAATTCATTTTAATTTCTCTAGAGTGTGCACCGATTGATTAACCATTAGTTCCACAGACCTCTAAACCTTATAATCAAACAGGAATGGTAGAATATCTAAAACAGCTGATTCGCAGCCAGTGGATGAACTTCTCTCCAGAAGTTTAGAACTTCCTGTTCAGTGAGTCTGAAGTACAGTGCACGGAACTGAAGTTGTAATAAACATATTATTCTTCCAGCTTGTCACTGAAATCAGTGAAGATGGTCTACAAGACATATATATATATATACTTTTAATTTTTATTAGTGATTTAACAATAATCCACAAGATTGTAAGATAACAGGGGCACACTTCCACACAATTCCCACCACCAGAGTTCCATGTCCCCTCTCCTCCATTGGAAGCTTTCCTATTCTCTATCCCTCTGGGAGTCTAGACCCAAATTCTTTATGGGGAGCAGAAGGTGGAAGGCCTGGCTTCTGTCATTGCTTCTCCACTGGACATGGGTGTTGGCAAGTGGATCCACACCTCCAGCCTGTGTCTGTCTGTCCGTAGTGGGGCAGGGCTCTGGGGAGGGGAGGTTCCAGGACACACGGGTGAGGTCGTCTGCCCAGGGAAGTCAGGATGGTATCATGGTAGCATCTGCAACTTGGTGGGTGAAGGGCAGTAAGATATAAAGCAGAAAAAATTGTTTAATACATGAGAACCCAAAGGTAATAATAGAGGAGATGAAATTAGGGGTCTCAGAGTGGGAAGAAGCTAGGAAGTCTATTTTAGGTATGTTCCAAGGGGCACGTGACTGTGGTAATTTTTGCCTGTGCCCATAGCTAACATGCAGATGGACTTAAAAGTATTGTCTGAGAAGATGGTGTCAGAGTTGGGAATAGTCCTAGAAAGCACAAGGCATAGTTTTAAGAGCCAGAATAAATAGAGGGGCCACACAGTCATTTATGTGGTAAAGCATGTACTTCATTATGCATGCAGACATCACCACTTAAGCAACATTTAAAGCCAGTGAATGAATATTTGCCTCTTTCCTATGGCTTGTCAGATCTTTTTAACTCTTAATACTTGAAACTCCCATTTTCAGCTTTTTTTTTCCTATTTATTTATTCCCTTTTGTTGCCCTTTTTTAAATTATTGTGGTTATTATTGTTGTCATTGTTAGATAGGACAGAGAGAAATGGAGAGAGGAGGGAAAGCGGGGGAAAGACACCTGCAAACCTGCTTCACTGCCTGTGAAGTGACTCCCTTGAAGGTGGGGAGCTGGGGTCTCGAACCAGGATCCTTAAGCTGGTCCTTGAGCTTTGCGCCACGTGCGCTTAACCTGCTGCGCTACCGCCCAACTCCCCGTTTTCAGCTTCTTGAGGCTTTAGCTTTGCATTGTCAAACTGATTCAAAGAATTCTTTCACCAACTCGTACAGACTCCTATCAGAATAGGCCCAAATATATTTACTTTCTGTCACTTCCCTGTTTCCATATGACAGCACTTTCTGTCTGTCTTGGCCCGTGGCTGGTTTCAATCATGTGTTGGCCTTGGTCTGAATTACTAGCATCTCTGCAGATCATTGTGTCTGTGATGTAACCTGACCACTCCGTAGAGAAGACCACAAGTCTGACTCAGTTTCCTAATGTTACGTCCACATAACCGTTCACACATTTAATATAGTATTTTCTCGTTTCTTTTAACTCTAAGTAGGTTCTTACTTCGAAGGCAGACATGCTTTTTGGCTAAATTATATGAGTTGAGCAAAGCATTCATGTATACACTAATGGCTGTGGTACCCAATGGCTTTTCAAATTATGTTTGCCATGTTGGGTGTCATCGCTAAACATCTGAGGGTTAGGAAGCTTGTAATCTCTATGCAACTGCTTATTTCTTATTTACTAAGATAAGAACTAAACGATTCTCCAAAAATTCTCTATTTGCAGCGGCACCACTTCCCTCAGTTTTGTTACATGTTAAAATAGCCTCCCATTTTTCTTGACTTTGCTATTGATTCTCTTTTGATGTTTCATGTAAGGAGGAGGGGGATCCTATTTCAAATGTACTGAAACCATGAAAAAGAATGAAGTATATTAAAACTTTTACTTTGAATATTATAAATCAGTACTATGTTTTGCACTTGAGAATATAGTGTTGTTTTTACAATGAAAACTGGTTTTGTGTATTCTAATTACGTAAACAATAATAATTCAAAAATTTTCAAAATGTAAGAAATTTTAGGAATGGCTGGCAAACTTCCTGGGATGACGCCATAAATATTTTTGTAAGCATACTGTCATATAGCAGAGATCCATGATCCACTCCCATGTGGACATAATCCGACACACGGAGTTTAATAGTTTATTAACTTATTAATAGTTTATTAATAGTTTACTTGCCCATTTCCTCTCGTACTTCCTATGCTGTGAACAGGGTGCCCTTAGTGAGGTGGGTGCAGGGGCCGCTGGCCTGAGACAGCCTCAGCCTCCTGGGGTGGGTCGGGGAGGAGGGAGGGAAGCTTTTAGAACAGCATGGTAGTGGCAGGGGACCCACCCCTCCAGTGACCTCTCCGTGACCTTCAGCATGACCACTGTAGACCAGGAAGGAGAAACTGCTTGTCCATTTAATGCACAATGTTTGGTAGACCATGATTTATGCCTTCCATGTTTTTCTCATGTTTCATATACAAATATGTCACACTTTTAAAAATATTATTTCCATACACTGGGCGGAGGAGACACAGGTTAAATGCTATCCATATAGCTTTCATTACTTATGCAATGCATACTTAGTTTTAAGATCATACTTTTTTTCTCATCTAGATAATTGGTTTTTTTTTTTTTTTTGTCTCTGGGTAAAAATTATTACTGGGGCTTGGTGCCTGCACTACCAATCCACTGCTCTTGGATTATCACTGGGGCTTGGTGCCCGCACTACCAATCCACTGCTCTTGGATTATCACTGGGGCTTGGTGCCCGCACTACCAATCCACTGCTCTTGGATTATCACTGGGGCTTGGTGCCCGCACTACCAATCCACTGCTCTTGGATTATCACTGGGGCTTGGTGCCCGCACTACCAATCCACTGCTCTTGGATTATCACTGGGGCTTGGTGCCCGCACTACCAATCCACTGCTCTTGGATTATCACTGGGGCTTGGTGCCCGCACTACCAATCCACTGCTCTTGGATTATCACTGGGGCTTGGTGCCCGCACTACCAATCCACTGCTCTTGGATTATCACTGGGGCTTGGTGCCTGCACTACCAATCCACTGCTCTTGGATTATCACTGGGGCTTGGTGCCTGCACTACCAATCCACTGCTCTTGGATTATCACTGGGGCTTGGTGCCTGCACTACCAATCCACTGCTCTTGGATTATCACTGGGGCTTGGTGCTGCACTACCAATCCACTGCTCTTGGAAGCCATTTTTGTTGTTGTTATTGCTGTTACCATTGTTGTTGCTGCTGTTGTTGGATAGGACAAAGAGAAATTGAGAGAAGAGGGGAGGACAGAGAGGGGAGATTTTGAAAGACAGTTATTTGCAGACCTGCTTCACCTCTTGTGAAGTGATCTCCCTGCGGGTGCGGGTGAGGACCCTTGGGCTTGAATTGAGATCCCTGCACTTTGCACTATGTGCATTCGACCAGTGGACCACCGCCAGGGCCCCTGCTTCTCATTTTTGAATGTAGTGCATATTTCACTTCGTAGTTTTATAGAATTTATCATAATGTGTCTTGAGTTTGACCAATTAGCTTTTAATCAGTTTGATACTGAGCATAGCTGCATCTTCTTAAAGACAAACAACTAGATAGCATCATTATTGAAGATTCGACACAATTGTCAGTCAGATATCTAAATGGTGTCAAAATAATTTTTTATAGAACTTAAATGAAAAGGAACGTGTATTGCTATGAAAGACACACACAGTTGCATAACCGTGATGGGAATTTTGAGGAGGAAACAACAATAAAAAGTGTAGAATCGACATTTCAACATTGCTAAGTTTGTGAGAGATACATACTTCTAAGTATATATCAGATGTTACAGCCAAGGATAAACTGAAAATTTAAACCAGTAATTTCTGGTTTCATTAAAAAAGAAAAGGAGCAAGAGGAAAGGGAAAATTGAGTCTGATTTTTAAGAATCATACACAGGGATTGAAATAAGAAAAAAAAAAACATGCTTTTTGGAAAATTGGAAAATTAAACTTAGGGAAGGAGCGTGTGTGTGTGTGTGTGTGTGTGTGTGTGTGTGAGTGTGTGTGTGTGTGTGAGTGTGTGTGTGAGTGTGTGTGTGAGTGTGTGTGTGTGTGTGAGTGTGTGTGTGTGTGTGTGTGTGTGTGTGAGTGTGTGTGTGTGTGTGTGTGAGTGTGTGTGTGTGTGAGTGTGTGTGTGTGTGTGTGTGTGTGTGTGTGTGTGTGAGTGTGTGTGTGTGTGTGTGTGTGTGTGTGTGTGTGTGTGTGAGTGTGTGTGTGTGTGTGAGTGTGTGTGTGTGTGTGTGTGTGTGTGTGTGAGTGTGTGTGTGTGTGTGTGTGTGTGTGTGTGTGTGTGTGTGTGTACACTTGTGCAAGAAAGACAACTTTCTGTATTTTCTGTTTCCAGGTGTTCAAAGACTAAGTTTCAGCTCCAAGTGATGTTCAGATCCAGGGTTGTTTTTCTGTGATTAGAAAGCAGTTTGCTCCATGCTGCTTTCCAGAAGGGATCTTTTCAGATGCTCAGTGATAAGTCTGAAGTGGCAACAGCAGGAGGGAGAATTGGTTTTCTCTCTTTAGTTTGGCAGATCCAGCTATTGAAACTATGAAACTACTGGGCCAAGGATCATATTATCCAAAGACCAAGTAGTGTCCTGTCTTGTCTGTCTTGTCTTTTCTCTTTTCTTCCCTTCCCCTTTCCCCTACCCCTTCCCCTTTCCCCTTCCCTTTTCCCCTCCCCTTTTCCCCTCCCCTTTCCCCTCCCCTTTCCCCTTCCCCTTTCCCCTTCCCCATTCCCCTTCCCCTTCCCTTTAACCTTCCCCTTCCCCTTTCCCCTTCCCCTTCCCCTTCCCCTTCCCCTTCCCCTTTCCCTTTCCCCTTCCCCTTTCCCTTTCCCTTCCCCTTTCCCTTCCCCTTTCTCCTTCCCCTTTCCCCTTTCCCCTTCCCCTTTCCCCTTCCCCTTTCCCTTCCCCTTTCCCTTCCCCTTTCCCCTTCCCCTTTCCCCTTCCCCTTTCCCCTTCCCCTTTTCCCTTTCCCCTTCCCCTTTCCCCTTCCCCTTTCCCCTTCACCTTTCCTTTCCCCTTTCCCCTTCCCCTTTCCTTTCCCCTTTCCCCTTCCCCTTCCCCTTCCCCTTTCCCCTTTCCCCTTTCCCCTTTCCCTTTCCCCTTCCCCTTCCCCTTTCCCTTTCCCCTTCCCCTTTCCCCTTCCCCTTTCCCTTTCCCCTTTCCCTTTCCCCTTTTCCCTTCCCCTTTCACCTTCCCCTTTCACCTTCCTCTTTCCCCTTCCCCTTTCCCCTTCCCCTTTCCCTTCCCCTTTCCCTTTCCCCTTTTCCCTTCCCCTTTCCCCTTCCCCTTTCCCTTCCCCTTTCCCTTCCCCTTTCCCCTTCCCCTTTCCCCTTCCCCTTTCCCTTCCCCTTTCCCTTCCCCTTTCCCATCCCCATTCCCCTTCCCCTTCCCCTTCCCCTTTCCCTTCCCCTTTCCCCTTCCCCTTCCCCTTCCCCCTTCCCCTTTCGCTTCCCCTTTCCCCTTCCCCTTCCCCTTTCCCCTTTCCCCTTCCCCTTTCCCTTCCCCTTCCCCTTCCCCTTTCACCTTCCCCTTCCCCTTTCCCCTTCCCCTTTCGCTTCCCCTTTCCCCTTCCCCTTCCCCTTTCCCCTTTCCCCTTCCCCTTTCCCTTCCCCTTCCCCTTCCCCTTCCCCTTCCCCTTTCCCCTTCCCCTTCACCTTCCCCTTTCCCCTTCCCTTTCCCCTCCCCTTTCCCCTTCCCTTTCCCTTTCCCTTTCCCTTCCCTTCCCTCCCCTTCCCTTCCCTTCCCTTTCTTTCCCTCCCCCTCCCTCCCCTCCCCTCCCCTCCCCTTTTCTCCCCTCCCCTCTCCTCCCCTCTCCTCTCCTCTCCTCTCCTCTCCTCTCCTCTCCTCTCCTCTCCTTTCCTTTCTCTTTCTTTTTTCCATCCTTCCTTCCTTCCTTTCTTCCTGTTCCCTAATGCAGGGGTGTCTGATTTTTTTCAAACTGGGTTTTATAGTATCACCTTATGCAGTGAACACAACATCTTGTGGATAGCAGCAGAAATGACAAAACTCTTTAGGACAGTATGCATCCAGAGCCTTCAATTATGCATGCCCAACTGGTAATTAACACTTTGCCATTGTTTTTAAATATAGCTTTTGATTTTAAGAAACTTTTATGTGAATTTGAAAACTAATCTACTTCACATTTAGTGGAGTATAAATAATTTAAAATTTCCAGCACTAATAAAGTATTTTCCTTGGTTGCATTATTTGATGGATCATTATAGTTATAAAAGTAACTTTATAATTGGAGATTTTATTTATAATAAAATATAGTTTACACATAGTTAATCTCCCTGAGCAGTTTATCCTTTGTCCACCAGTACCACACAAAAATGTTGTAAAACTATTTCAATATATTGCTGTAAAGAGATTGATAACAGTAGCTCACATTTTTTGCAACTGGAAAACAGAAAAGTGTTATAAAGGTGCTACCCAGCTCCGGAGATTAGAGGGGAAAGTTCTTCTCAAGGAATATATATATTTTTTTAATTATTTTTTTTTATTTAAGAAAGGATTAATTAACAAAACCATAGGGTAGGAGGGGTACAACTCCACACAATTCCCACCACCCAATCTCCATATCCCACCCCCTCCCCAGTAGCTTTCCCATTCTCTATCCCTCTGGGAGCATGGACCCAGGGTCATTGTGGGATGCAGAAGGTGGAAGGTCTGGCTTCTGTAATTGCTTCCCCGCTGAACATGGGCGTTGACTGGTCGGTCCATACTCCCAGTCTGCCTCTCTCTTTCCCTAGTAGGGTGGGTCTCTGGGGAAGCGGAGCTCCAGGACACATTGGTGGGGTCTTCAATCCAGGGAAGCCTGGCCAGCATCCTGGTGGCATCTGGAACCTGGTGATTGAAAAGAAGAGTTAACATACGAAGCCAAACAAATTGTTGAGCCATCATGGACCCAAAGCTTGGAATAGTGGAGATGAAGTATTAGGGAGGTACTCACTGCAAACTCTAGTGTACTTCTGTTTTCAGGTATATATTTTGCAGTAGTTTATGGGTACGTGTGAACGTAAGCTCTCTCTCTCAGAAACTGGTGTATATCTAGGTTATGGGACTTTGTTAGAAAGTGAACCACCTGAGATGAAATTAGAGTGTACTATAAAAGGAAAGGTCTCACCCAGTAATGAAGCTGAAGGGTTGTCATTCCACACCTGAAGTCTCTGGACACTGTCTGAAGTGAAGCATGTTGAGGTGACAATCATTGCGTTGGTTAGGTTGTGATCGGCGGATGCAATATTATTTGGTATGGATTGGGAGACGTATATGGGGAAGTGGGCCCTATCCAAGGGTTCCAGGACTGGGGGAAGTAGGGGCTCTATAGTGGAGATGTGAGGTTCCTGCTGTCTTAGGGTTCAAAAAGACAATCGATAGTTAATGTTATCATCACATTATTTGGTAATTGGGTTAACTTTGAAAAGTCCTTCTGTTATGGTTTGCTGTACAATACCCAGTATCTTGTATATAGCTGTGCTATTGGATGCTTCTGATCTACTTGGTCTAGGCTTTTGAGAGAGTCCGCATATCAAATACACAGCCTATATATTAAAAAGATTCAGTTTGTGTTTTGAAAAACTTTGAGACATACAATTGATTTTCCCCCTCTCATATTAATTAACTAGTGATTTATATGTCTATATTTTGCTAGGAGTGTACATAAACACTATTCCCACCACCAAAAGACTGTGACCCATCCCTCCCACCCACTCCCATTCCCCACTGGCCCAGGAAGCTGCATGTCTACCCCTCACCACAGGGCTTTTACTTTGGTGCCCTACTTACAATTTGATCAGGTCCTGCTTTTAGTTTCCCTTTGAGATCTTCTTACTCAACTTCTGTTGATGAGTGGGATCATCCCATACTCATCTTTATTTTTCTGACTTAGCTCACTTAACATAATTCCTTCTAGCTCTGTCCAAGATGGGTCAGAGAAGGTGGGTTCATTGTTCTTGATAGCTGCATAGTATTCCATTGTGTATATATACCACAGCTTTCTCAGCCACTCATCTGTTGTTGGGCACCTGGGTTGCTTCCAGGTTTTAGCTATTATGAATTGTGCTGCTATGAACATAGGAGTACTCACCTCTTTTTGGTTGGGTGTTATGGAGTCCTTGGGGTATAACCCCAGGAGAGGAATTACTGGATCATATGGAAGGTTCATGTCTAGCCTTCTGAGAGTTTTCCAGACTGTTCTCCACAGAGGCTGCACCAATTTACATTCCCACCAGCAATGTAAAAGGGTTCCTCTGTCCCCACAACCTCTCCGGCATTTGTTGCTGCTGTCCTTTTTGATGTATGCCATTATTACAGGAGTGAGGTGGTATCTTAGTGTTGTCTTAATTTGCATTTCTCTGACAATCAGTGACCTAGAGCAGTTTTTCATATGTTTGTTAGCCTTTTGGATCTCCTCTGAGGTGAATGTTTTGTTCTTAACCTCTGCCCATTTTTGGATGGTGTCATTTGCTTTTTTGGTGCTAAGTTTGCTGAGCTCTTTATATATTTTGGTGATTAGTCTCTTGTCTGATGTATGGCATGTGAAGATCTTCTCCCATTCTGTGAGGGGTCTCTCTGTTTGTTTAATAGTTTCTTTGGATGTGCAGAAGCTTTTCAATTTGATGTAGTCTCATTGGTTTGTTTCTGCTTTAGTCTTCCTTGCAATTGGGTTTGATTCATCAAAGATGTCCTTGAGGTGTAGGTGGGAAAGTGTTTCACCAATGTTTTCCTCTAAGTATTTGATTGTTTCTGGTCTGACATCTAGGTCTTTGATCCATTTGGAGTTGATTTTTGTTTCTGGTGAGTTAAAGTGGTTCTATTTCATTCTTCTGCATGTTTCAACCCAGTTTTCCCAGCACCATTTATTGAAGAGAGCCTCCTTTTTCCATTTAATCCTTTGGGCCCCCTTATCAAAGATTAGATGTCCATAGGTGTGGGGATTTATTTCTGGGCTTTCAATTCTGTTCCACTGGTCTGTGTGCCTATTTTTGTTCCAGTACCATGCTGTTTTGATGTTGATGGCCTTATAATATAGTTTGAGATCTGGGAGTGTGGTGCCTCCATTTCTGTTTCTTTTCCTCAAGATGGTTTTGGCAATTCTAGGTGTTTTCATGTTCCAGATAAATGATTGTAGTGTTTGTTCTATTCTCTTAAAGAAGCTTGGTGGAACTTTGATGGGTATTGCATTAAATTTGTATATGGCTCTGCGGAGAATATTCATTTTGATGATATTTATTCTTCCAATCCATGAGAATGGGATATCTTTCCATTTCTTGGTATCAGTTTCTATTTCCTTGAGTAGCGACTCATAGTTTTCAGTATACAAGTCTTTCACTTCTTTGGTCAACTTTATTCCTAGGTATTTGATTGATTTTGCTGAAACAGTAAATGGGAGTGATTTCTGGATGTCTTCTTCTTCAGATTTAGTGTTTGCATAAAGAAATGCCACTGATTTTTGTACATGGATTTTGTAGCCTGATACCTTGCTATATTGCCTAATAACTTCCAGTAATTTTCTGCTGAATTCTTTAGGTTTTTCTATGTATACTATCATATCATCTGCAAATAGTGAGAGCTTGACTTCTTCCCTTCCAATCTGTATTCCTTTGATTTCTTTCTCTTGCTTGATTGCTATGGCAAGAACTTCCAATACTATGTTGAAGAGTAATAGTGATAGTGGACAGCCCTGTCTAGTCCCCGATCTGAGGGGGAATGCTTTCAGCTTCTGTCCATTGAGTATGATGTTGGCTGTAGGTTTGCTAAATATAGACTCCACTATCTTGAGGAATTTCTCATCTATTCCCATTTTTAGTAGAGTTTTGAGCATGAATGGGTGTTAGATTTTGTCAAAGGCTTTCTCTGCATCTATTGGGATAATCGTGGTTTTTGGCTTTGCTTTTTTTTATGTGGTGAATGACATTGATTGACTTACGGATGTTGAACCAACCTTGCATTCCTGGGATGAATCCCACTTGGTCGTTATGAACACTCTTTTTGATATGTTGCTGTGTCCAGTTGGCCAAGATCTTGTTTAATATTTTGGCATCTATGTTCATCAGAGATATTGGTTTGTAGTTTTCCTTTTTTGTTCTGTCCCTATCAGCTTTTGGTATCAGGGTGATGTTGGCTTCATAGAAGGTGGAGGGGAGTATTCCTGTTTCTTCAATCTTATGGAAAAGCTTAAGAAGTATGGGTACTAACTGTTTCCTGTAAGTTTTGTAGAATTTGTTTGCGAAGCCATCTGGTCCAGGACTTTTGCTATTGGGGAGATTCTTAATAACGGTTTCAATTTCTTTGTCTGTGATTGATGCATTTAGATTTTGTAGTTCTTCTTGGTTCAGTTTTGGAAGTGCATATGCTTCTAGGAATTGTTCCATTTCTTCCAGAATCTCTAGCTTGGTGGCGTATAATTCTTCATAGAAGTTTCGCAGGATTCTCTGGATTTCTGTGGTGTCTATTGTGATATCTCCTGCATCGTTTACAATTCTATTAATTTGAGTCTTCTCTCTTTTTTGTTTGGTGAGTCTGGCTAGGGGTTTGTCAATTTTGTTTAATCTTTCAAAGAACCAACATTTGGCTTCATTGATCTTTTGTATGGATTTTTTTATTTTCTATGTTGTTTATTTCTGCTCTAACTTTAGTGATTTCTATCCTTCTGGTTGCTTTAGGTTTCCTTTGTTCCTCTTCCTCTAAGTCCTTGAGGTGTGTAGTAAGGTCGTTCATTTGAGCTTCTTCTTGGTGTTTAATATGTGATTGTATGGCTATAAGTTTCCCTCTCAGTACTGCTTTAGCTTGTCCCAAATATTTGATAGGTTGTGTCTTCATTTTCATTTTTTCCAGGAACAGTTGAATTTCCTGCTTGAGTGAGTCTCTGACCCAGTGGTTCTTAAGGAGCATGTTGTTTAGTTTCCAAATTCTGTGACTTTTAATAATTTTCTGTTTGTTGTTTAATGTTAGTTTTTACTCCACTGTGGTCTGAGAAGATACTTGGGATGATTTCAATGCTCTTGAATTTATTGATGCTGTCTTTGTGGCCTAACATGTGGTCTATCTTTGAGTATGTGTTATGTGGATTTGAAAAGGTGTATTCCAGTTTTTTGGGGTGGAGGGGTCTGAAAATGTCCAAGAGGTTTAGTCTGTCAACCTCTTCATTCAATTCTCTTGTATCTTTATTGGTTCTCTGCTTTGTTGATCTGTCTAAGTGTGAGAGTGGGGTATTGAAGTCTCCCACTATTATTGTATTACTATTGATGTATTTTTGAAATTCTTTCAGTAAGTGGTTGATGTATTTAGATGGTCCCTCATTGGGTGCATAGATGTTAATAATTGTTAAGTCTTCTTGGCTGATTGATCCTCTAATCATTATGTAATGTCCTTGCCTATCTTTTATTACTTTATTTAATTTAAAATCTATCGTGTCTGAGATGAGAATGGCTGTTCCTGCCCTTTTTTATGGTCCCTTAGCCTGTATGATAGTTTTCTATCCTTTCACTTTAAGTCTGTGTTTATCGTGTTGTGATAGATGGGATTCTTGCAAGCACCATATGGTTGGGTTATGTTTTCTGATCCATCCCCTCACCCTGTGCCTTTTGATGGGTGAGTTTAAGCCATTGATATTTATTGATATTATGGATTTAATGTATTGTAGTGCCATTGTTCAAAAAAAATTTTGTTTGCTTTGATATATTGCAAGTACTATAGTGATGTTCTTGTTTATAAGAGGTCTTTTAGAACCTCTTTCAGGGCTGGCTTGGTGATGGTTGCCTCCTTTAACTGTTGTTTGTCTAAGAAGGTTTTGATCCCTCCATCTAGTTTGAATGAAAGTCTAGCAGGATATATTATCCTTGGTTGAAATCCTTTTTCATTCAGGGCTCGATAGATATCTTGCCACTCCCTTCTGACTTTTAGAGTTTGAGTGGAGAAGTCTGCAGACAATCTTATGGGTTTTCCCTTGTATGTGACTTTTGTTTCTCTCTTGCAGCCTTTAGGATCCTTTCTTTATCCTTACTTCTTCTCATTGTGACTATGATGTGTCTTGGTGTCTTCAGGTCTGGGTTGATTCTGTTTGGTACTCTCTGGGCCTCTTGAATCTTGATGTCCTTTCTGTTATTCAGGTCTGAGAAGTTTTCTTCTATTATTTCCTCTAGAATGTTTGCTTCCCCTTCCTCTCTTCCTCTGGCAGGCCAATTATACGAATGTTACTTCTTTTGAGATCATCCCATATGTCTCTGTTGTTGTTTTCAGTGTCTCTCAATCTCTTTTTAAGCTCTTTCACCTCTTTCTTGTTTTCTCTAACTTATCCTCTGTCTGACTAATTCTGTTTTCTGCTTCTGTTAGTTTTCTTTCCCTTGCCTCAGCTTCTTTCTTCATTACAGCTATTTCAGCTTTCAGTTCTCTAATTGCCTCAAGATAATCAGTATTTTCCTTGGGGGTCTCAATTGTTGTTTCCCTAATACTGCCATTCCTTTCCTCCAATGTTGTTTTCATTTCTGTGTTTAATAAGTTTATTAATGCTTGCATACTTTTCTTATCTATGGTTACTTCTGGCTGATTTGTAGTTTCTTCTGGGCTCTTGTCTTCATTCATTGGAGTAGCAGTTTTATTTGTTTTTGATCTACCCATTTTTTTGATTTATGTGTTTCTTTTTTTATGCTCTGTTGTTCCTCAGTTGTTGTGTCTTGAGTACAAGTAACACTGTACTAAATACCTTTATGACAATTGCACTCACCAACCTCAGGAATTACAGTAGCAACTGAAGCAAGTATTGAAGCAGTTTATTCGTTACCAGTTAGCCAAACAATTTTCCAGTCCATGAATAAATAGTAACCAAATCCCAGTGAAGAAGAAAGAGAAAAGAAAGGATAGCAAGAATAGACAGTTACATGAATCTACTATCCACTGAATATTCTAGGGGTAACAAGAGGGGAAAGGGAACTAGAGCAGAGATAAACACATAGAGAGTCCACTCTGAGTCAGATTTCTTCCCCCAAATAATTCACAAATTCAGAAAGGCAAAGAGGAAGGAAGAAGTGTATGACAAGATAAAAAAAAAAAAGAAAGAAAAGAGGCAAGAGAGAGAAAAGGGAAAAGATAAGAAAAAGAGCTGTAATTAAAGAGCAGTGAAAGGAAATTCCCAAATGTGTATCAGTGAATTCAAAAAAGTACACTGTTTGTTGGTGTGGGGGCCGGGGGCTGTGACTTTGGAAGCTGTAGGATTGAGGAAGAAAGGATGACAATAATGAGAAAAAGAAAAAAAAATAGAGAGAAAAAGGAAAAATATAAGAAAAAGAACAGTCATAAAAGGCCAGTGAAAGGAAAGGTTTTTTTTTTTAATGTATTTATTTTTAATTATTTAATTAGCTATGCGGGGTGAGGTGGGGGGATTGGCTACTTAGAAAGAAAAAAGGCCAGAGGTTTCAGAAGGGTATAGACTTAGAATTAATGATACTCCCTGGTGGGACAGGAATTTGGTAAAGAAAAGGAGCTCCTTGCAGGGGATCCTGCTAGGAGCTGGTCCCCAGGGAGTGGTTATGGGGGGGGGTGCAGGGAAGGAGGTATGCTTAGAAATTAAAAGGAAGAAAAAAGAATTTTCCCCCTTTTTTCCTACTCTAATTCTTAACCCAAATTAAGTTATAGTCACCACATTGGTGTCACCGCTAGGACCCCTTATTGGCTGGCCTACTAAAGGCAGAAAATCCTACTGTCTCCAGGAGATATGGTTAGAGCTCAGCCACTAGAAGCTTCTCAGTCTGCCATCTTCCAGGAACCTTGGAAGCATAAGTCGCAAATTCTGATTAAATTTAAAGTCCAGAGAGCTATAATGTATTTAATTGTGTAGTAAGTGAATTCACTGAGAAAAAATTCATTCTATTTTAAATTACTAAAAATGTATTGTTTGAGTTTTCATATCATAGAGTTTGTTTTAAAACAAAGCAATTTTTCTAGGAATAAAAAAACTAGTCTTGTGAATGCAATATCGTGGATGAGACAGTCATGGACACCAAATATCAAATAAGTGGTCTAAGATACACTTTCACAAGAGTTTATACAGTAGGACTTGGGATCACAAAACAAATACTTCACCCAGAATGTGTCCTCATTGGGAATGTAACATTGAACTGATGTTCAGAAAAATAGAATGAGTATCATCAGCTCATGTAGAATTAACAATGCGACCAGAAGAGCTAGCATGTACAAAATCATATATAACTGAATAACTGCTCTTCTAATGGGCACTAAATAAAATTAACTCAGTGTTCAAAGGCCTTATAGAAATCATAAAAACATTTTGTCAAGTGTTACTTTCCTGTCAATCATCACACTTTTCTGCTGTTTAGTGACTAAAAGTTGGCGTTTGTGTGTGAAGTGTTTTATTTTAGATACACATTCTCACAGGGTCCTTTCCCTTCCCTGCAACTTGGAAGGCCACATGCCAGCCCCATGGGTGAGCACACTAATAGCAAGGGTGGCAGCACTTAGGAACATCCAATAAATCTTCGTAAAAGTCCATGCCTGCAAAAAGAATCACTATGAGCTGTCAGTGTTTTTCTTGGAGTCAGAGACAAGATTTGAATATTTAGAAATGTATTCAACTAATACCATGCTTATCTTCTCTAAAGATATTTTTCTTGAACCACTACCCAAGCCTTTTATTTTCCTACTACTGGCTAAATTTGCCTAAGTATAGTAATAGCTGTAATAGTAAAAGTTGTCTAATAATAAACTCCAGATAAGGAAGGAAGGGCGGGAGGGAGGGAGGAAGGGAGGAAAAAGAGAAAAAAGAAGGACAGAGAGGGAGGGAGGGAGGGAGAAAGGAGAATATATAAATGTATAATGGCAGTGGCAGTGGCTGGGCAGTGGAGCATCCAGTTAAGCATACATATCACCACGCACAAAGCCCCACATTTGAGCCTACAGGTGGGATTTTCATGTGCGGTGAAGCAGGTCTGTAAGATATCTTTCAAAATATCTTTTTGTAGTTTAGAAAAATACACATGAGCTATGAAACAAAAAGAAAAGGAAATTTTGGTAGATGGCTGCTTTAGTCTTTGTAATTACTGTAACATGGGAAATTGAATGACAGCATGGTGGTTAGTATTTATTTTTTCAGGATATGATTATGGGGACAGGGACCTGAAGTTTGGAAAAACGTGTACATTTATGCGTGATGGTAATGAAAGGAATTTACATGTCTCCTATATATTAAGTTTTGTTTCAGGTGTTAATATTACATCATCAAATGTTCTGTAAAATGTTAGCTAAGTTCATGAAAGGTCTCCAATTGTACAGCAAGATTATGTCCTAGAAATGTGACCACAGTGTGTATCTCTCTTCTTTCTACTTTACTTTCACTAATGTTTAAGGTGGTGGAGAGGCTGCCAGCAGCCTACATATTAGAACCATTACTTAAAAAATAGAGGAAATATTAGACAAAAATCAGGTTAATCATTTGAAACATATGATCTCTTTACACCATTTGTTGGATCCAGAATGGTACTGTTTTACTTTTAATCACTTGGTTTTTATAAACTGCAATTTCCTGATTAAAAAAAAAAATCCATGCCTGCAATTCAATGGGCAGATAGTTATTTGAGTTGAAGAAAATGGAGAGACTGTCTAAAATAAAGTAATTCAATTACATCCTTAGAGAAAGAGAAAATTCATGTATTCTGTAGCAAATACTACTAGCAAATACTACCTTCAGAATGAAGTATTATCTGCTACCTTGAAAACATCAGTAAAGCCGTCTATGCTCATATAATTGAAAAATGACTTGTTTCCAGGAGAGTAGGAGTAGCTTTATTGTTATCTTTTTTTTTTACTGACCATTGTCTATAAACTAATATCTCCTTTAATTACTCCTCTTTCATTCTCCATTGTAAGTTATTTCCTTTTAGTGGGATGTTTTATTTGGCCAGCATACTTGATAGAATATTTTCTGTATTAAATGCATATACAAACTTGGGTAAAAGTCTTTCATCATAATTTTCCGCTGTCAAATTTCTTTTTCAGTGGGCATATACTGTATGCTCAAGAGAAAGAAAAACTTGTGTGAATGTTTTTCTTTTTCTGAGAAAATGTTATACGGAATAAAGTTACTGTGACTAGCAGGTCTATAATAATAGTAATAATAATGTAACAAGAATTTAGTTAATGGATTCCTTCAGTTCCTAAGTTTCTTGTTATTTGAATTAAGTAATTTTTTATAAACCGTATATAGTTTTTATAAGCAGACATAATACTGTAATCATTGCTCGAAATATTTAGGGAATCTGGTCATTATAATTAGGACCAGAGCTTTCAGTAATATCTCCTAATGTGATGTTCATTATTGTGGACTCTACAGTAGCTCAGAAAGTATCTGCAACAGAAAGGCAGGTACCTTTCTTATCCTGAGACTCAATTTCTTGGGAGAAGGTTTTGTGCAGTTGCCTGGAGTATGAAGCTTCTATTGCAATTTTCTTTTTCTTGAAGTATCATTGCATCATAACATGGATCTCACACATGTGTCATTAAAAACCAACATGTGTATCTTCTATGTACTAATTTAGTGTCTTTCTCCCGAGCTTCCTAACCCTCCTGCGCTCCTACTAAAACCCACTGATTAGCCTTACAGTCCAAAGGCTAAGATACTGGTTGGTTTTGCTTTCTTAATATACCACACAGTGAGTAGAATACTACAGTCTTTGTCATTCTCTGTCTTGCTTTGTTGTATGCTTTACATTGGGTTGTTCTAGCTCTCCCCCTGCCAAGAAAATTGGTTCAGTCCTGCTAGTTTCGCGGGCCGCTTGGCCCCGCCCAAAGGAACCCTGGGAGGGTTCCAGAGTTGCAGAGTTCGAGAGTGCTTGACGCCGCCGCAGGGGAAAGAGGCAAGAGAGTTCTGTTTGGTGATTAGTTTGGGTTAGTTTATGAATCGTTGTTCCTGAATAAAGAAATACAGCTTCCCTGCCCAGCGTATGTCTCTGGTCGTCTCTGTCACCCGCCCGTGAAGCTAGCCCGGCCAGCTGGAGCCGCCGAATTTTAACAACATTGCTTATTTTATTTAACTCAAATTTATAAGAATTCTAATTTAAAAAATCAGTTTTTATCAGAGCACTGCTAAGCTCTGGCTTCAGGGAGCACAAGGCAACTGGACCTGGGACTTTAGAACCTTGTCAGTTGTTGGGGCTGGAGACATAGATACCTGGAATATTGCTCAGAAAGATGAGCTTGTTGGGGAGCCTGGAGGTAACTTTCCTCAGTCACCACCATTATAGGAGTGGAGCGAGCCCATCCCTTCAGGCTCCTTTGATTAATAAGATTTACAAAAACATCAGGAATTCCGGACACAAGAGTGGGAGATTTAGGCAGGAGACAGAACAAACAAGGCTGATGGCTGAATGGCTTACAACTCAGGAGTTAGCAGCTGGATCTAAAGCTAGTACAATCAATCTCTGCATATGAGTGACGACTGGTTACCAGGACCTTACTGATACTGTTCTCCCATAACAAGGTTGAAACTCTGTATCTAGGAGCTGTTGCTCCCCTCGGGCTGTTCTTTGCTCAGCTATGTTTTGGGGATGTGAAGATAACTTACTAGCAATAACCTTTCAGGTACTGAGGAAGCCAGAGTTAAGGACATCTGACAGCAGTGTTCCCCAGCAGAACCATTGTTCAAGTCTTTTCATACAACCAACCATGTTGCTACGTCCCTACCATTAGTACAGTTTCCAAAGAACAAAATCTGTGGTCTTCTCAGTAGGAGTGTGGACATGAAACCTCTCTTAGGCGGAGTAAATGCCTGGTAATGTAACCCATGTCATAGTCTCTGGACTAGACTTCTAGGTCTTTCAAAACAATGAATTAAATAATTCACTGAATTAAATAATTGAACTGATTTTTTTTTTTTTAATTCTGGAGGCTGGAAGTAGCAGTGGCTGTTGTTAGCATGTATGTTTTCTCCTGAGGCCTCTCCTTGGTGTGTATTGATGTTTGCTGGCTGTGTCTTTATGTTATCTTTTGCTAGTGTTCATGTGTGCACTCCTAGTGTCTCTAATACTGGTCGTACGAGATTAGGAACCATCTCCCGTCCTCATGAAGATTTAATTACTTAAGAGCCTCACAGTCACATAGTCACACTGGAAGTCACTGGGGTTAGGGCTTCAGCTTACTAGTTTGTTTGTTCTTTTTTGGAGGAGGAGAGGGATTTAATCCATAACTCTCCCACTCAGAGTAATTTGTTATCCTCAGCGTATATCTAAGTTGACAGCTTCAGTCTAATTCAACAGTGTCTGGTCTGATTACTTTGCAAGGTGTAATCAATTGACTCCAATACCATGTTGTTTCTTTAATGAGACCCTCATCATGTCTTCTAGAAATATCCACTTTTACTTGAGTTCAGATTAAAGATTGGGAGAGTTTTCATGTTATCCTAATACTAGAAAAAAATGTGTCATATAATTTGCTAAGAATTTGTTGGAAAACCATATATCATTACCCAAATGTCAGCATTCTACCTTATGGGTAGACTTTAAATATTTTTATAACTGAGACATTTTTGAACAGGGTAAACATATCGATTTAAGTAACGTTAATTATGACTTTTTTCATGCTGAAAAATAAAATTAAGAACAGACTATATCTTTCATGTTTTCCCCGTTATTCTTTTATTTATTTCCCTTTTGTTGCCCTTTTTATTGTTGTAGTTATTGATGTCATCCTTGTTAGATAGGACAGAGAGAAATGGAGAGAGGAGGGGAAGACAGAGAGGAGGAGAGAAAGACAGACACCTGCAGACCTGCTTCACCGCCTGTGAAGTGACTCCCCTGCAGGTGGGGAGCCGGGGGCTCAAACCGGGATCCTTTGTGCCACGTGCATTTAACCTGCTGCTCTACCGCCCGACTCTCCCTGCTATTCTTAAGTAATTATACTTTGATGTTTTCAAAAACAAATACATTCTCTTCCAGGGAATAAGTTTACAACATATTTACATAAAGAGAGATATTTCTATAAAGAAAACCCACTGATGGCTTATTTCAAATGAGTGTATTTTCTTAATAAAAGTTTTACTGGATATATTAATAAAAATGATCAAGTTCACATTATAGGAGACGCTATTCTAAATTCTTAGGACGTCTTAGTAATGCAAACAGCGAGATCATTGCTGTTTGTGAGCTTATATTCCAGCAGAGACGGGGTTGACATGGGTATGACAATTAAGTCACTTAAGTAAAAGTGTCCAGAGTGCCATGAAAATAGGGACGAAATTTAAGGCTGGAGATAAAGACATTTGGATTAAGTGCTTTGTCATTTGAAATAAAGGATGGATGTGAGGAAGTAGGGCAGTGGCACACCCAACGGAGTGCGCATGCTCCAGTGCAAAAGGACCCGGGTTCCATCCCTCGGTCCCTACCTGCAGCTTTGGAAGCTTCAACAGTGCTATAGGTCTCTCTCTCTCCGTCTCTCTCTCTCTCTCTCTCTCTCTCTCCCCCTTTCTCCCTCCCTCTACCTCTCTCTCTCTCTCTCTCCCCAACTATCTCAATTTATCTGTCTCTATCCAAATTAAATCAAACTAAATTAAAACAAGAAATAAAAGGTAGAATCAATTATAGAGTGGTCTGGTGTAGAGAAAAGCCAATGTGAATATTTGGGGAAAGTAAGTAAAAGAAAGAAGTTGATTTAACAAAATGGTATGGATGGATGGAACAACAGTAAAAAAAAAAAAAAAAAGTGGGCCAGGCGGTGGCACACCTGGGTAAGTGCACACACGGACATATGTCAGGACCCATGTGCAAGCCCCTGGTCCCCACCTACAGGCTGGGAAAGTTTCATGAGTTGTGAAGCAGGGCTAAAGATGGCAACTCTCTGTCTCTGTCTCTTTCCCTCTCTGTCTCTAACCTTTTAATTTCTCTTCGACTCTGTCCAATAATTAAAAAAAATTTTAAAAAGGCTAAAAAAAAAAAAAAACCACAACAAAACTAGGCACCATTGTATCATATTGGTTCTACAGTATTGGAAATATTTTTGATCAGTACTATAAAGGCAACATGGGAATTCATTTTAAATTTAAATTTTAAATTAGTCAATTACTGCATTTCGTTACTTTGATCTACAGAGACCAGACATCAAGGAAAATGATATATCTAGAAATAAAATCTATGTACATTTAGAAACCTTTTTTGTTTGTTTGTTTGTTTCCCTGGGACTTAGCACATGTGCAGTTTCACCACTGTTATCCAACTTTTACAGAAAGACAGAGAGACAGAGAGAGGGAGAGAGACCATAGTAACCTCCATGTTGTTTGTTCCTGTGGTAGGCCGAAAGGGTCAAACTCACCTCCTTTGCCGAGAAGAAACATTTGACTAAGTTTAAGACTAAACTGACAAAATATCAGACTTTTTTTTCTTTGCGATTTTCTGTATGCTTATAATTTTGTATGTTATAATTTCATCACATAATTTGACCTCATATAAAAAAAATATCAAACTGATATAGTGGAAACATGGCCTACTCAAGATTGAGGACGATGCTACTAACCTTTGGACTACACTCTGCTTTGCCACACACCATGCCATTAAATTCAGCACTGCTAGTTGCAGTGTCTGTCTCCTGTATGATCTGAGTGTTTTTTTTTTCCCTTTGATTATGTGTGGACCTCAGGTGCAGAGGACTGAGTAATTTATGCTCAGATTATCATTGCATCTTCTTGACTTTGTGCAAAATGCAAGGTACGTTTTCCTTTTTACATTACCAGTGTTTGCTTCTCTATTCACTGCTCATGTTCTCAAAATCATAATAAATTTTCACTAATTACAAAGTAAAAAAGGATTCTCATGTTGGAGCCCTGTTGTGCACCTATTCAAATTGACTAGGTCCCTAGTTTCCTCTGAAATTTATGGTGAATTAAAATAAGTTCCATAGTTTGCTTTTCACCTGCCTTTCATGAATGCAAGGTGACTATGCTTTCTGTTGAAATAAACAGTTAAGTAAACAAAATGATGGTGCCAATTCCATTTAGCACTGCGCTAGATAATATAAAAACCATACTTTTACAGATAAAATGGCACTGGCACTCGAGTGGTTTGTCAGTGGGGTTCATTAATGTGCGAGTATAAAATTATAGAGTTAGGATTCATTCTCCTCATGTCAGGGGTGTACTGCCTGCATTGAATTATCTGGATGACTGGATCTACAGCTGTCTGTACCATTTCAATTCAACTTATTTAGATCTTTCCTAATTTGACAAATGGAAACAGAGAACTGAAGTAGAACTTTACCTCCAGAACTGAAGTAGAACTTTACCTCTATGCTTATAAAGTAGTAACATTCAGATCATGTGTTGTTCTATTAAGACATCATTATTTCAGACATTAGATTTTGATAAAGGCAGTGGAACACATTATATGCTTAAACAAATATCAGTTGTCATGTAGAAACCTATTTCTTTGCACAGCTTGAAGAAAGCTACCTATCACTGCGCCATCCAGTTGCTTAAATTTTAGGAAGCTGAAATAAATTATTCGCACTGTTTTTTAAGCTTGGCACTGAAAACTTACTAGGCAAGAAAGTTCACTTAAACTCAGACATACATGTTTTAAAAGTGTAGTGACAAAGGTAGAGAAAGTTCGAGTATCAACTTGTTTGCCTGAGGACCCAGAAGTCTCAGGTTCAATGCCCATTGCTGCCCTACATCATGCTTGAGAAAGCTCTGATTCTCTCTGTCAGTTCCTTCCCTTTCTACCCCTTTTCTTCCGCTCCTCTCTTTCTCTCTCCTTATTTACTGCTACTACTACTATAAATAAATAAAATGCAAGAGATCGGGAGGTGACACATCTTGTAAAACAAACACATCACAGTCCAGAAGAACCCACGTTTAAGCCCCTGCAGGAGGGAAACTTCAAGAGCAGTGCCACAAGTATCTATTTTTCTCTCCCTCTCTTTTCTCTTATTAGAAAACAAAGGAAAAAAAATGTTGCTTCTGGGAATAGTGGAATCATTGCGCAGACCCCGAACAACAGCAACAGCTAGGCTGGGGTGGGGGTGCAGAGAATCTCTGATTAGACCTAAAGTTTAAGAAGAATATGATTAGGAGAGCGCTACTGGAAAATTCATTGTATGCCTGGTTTTATCTTTAGAGGTGGAATGAATTGTTACCACTGACTTATCCTTTGTAATTGTGGATGTGAGTAAAATGATTTGACTGGTGACATCGTCAAAGTATTTCAGGTACAAATAAGAGCATAGGGTTGGTCAGAGCCTTCTCATCATGGGTTGATGATTCTTAATTTTGATCAAGTCTTGGAATCTGAGTTGGAAACGAATGCAGCAAGGCTTCCAGGATGTTTTTGGAAAAGCATGAAAAGACTGAATGAGAGTCTGTGGTTGAAGAGGAAATGAAAGTGTAAGAATGGAAATCCGTGTGAGACTAAAAGCCAAGAGTTGGCTTTCATGCTGGAATTAGGAGTCAAAGAAGATTGGTCCAGTGTTTGAAGTCAGAAATTTTAAGGACTTTGTCAACAAGGTTTACACTATTAAACCTATTCAACAAGAACTATTAAACCTAAAGCATGTTGGACTGGATCCATGTGGTGATGGGCGCTGTATGCGTCTATGCTTTTGCACATCTACGAGATGAATACGAGAATTGAAGTTACTGATAATGCCAAAAACTGCTTGCTACCTTTCAGATTTCTAGTTCAGCCAAATTCTGAGGCTCTTCAAGATAAAAATAACTGAGAACTTTTATGATTTCAACAAAGAAAATTGCCAAAGGTCTTGGGAGCATACCTACAAACAAATCAAATCTGTTAGTTTTATTTGCTGACAGCTGCAAATGAATGGCTTAACACATTTATATTATGCTTTTAAAGAAACTGCTGTTTCTGTGCCACACAGTAATTTTAGATTAATTTTACTAGCTATATAATTTCACTGTTTTTATATCTATGATTATAGTGGGTTATAAGATTTAGGGGTACAGAAAGAGTGTAGTGCCCCACCATGCCCACCACCAGAGTGCTGAGTCCCAACCTTCCCCCCACGCCCTCCCCTACAGCTCCCAAAGATCCCCCCTGTAGTCGTCGTAGGACTGCTTGCTTTTGGTCTTTAGTTTTTTGCAAGTTCATATAAATCAATTCTCGGGACTCCACATAGGAGTGAAACCACCTGTTAACTGTTTTTCATTTTTTTGCTTATTTTGCTCAGCCTAAGCACCTCCAGTCCCATCCATTCTGTCCTGAAGGACACACTATTGCGCTTTTTTTTTTTTTTAAAAAAAATTTATTTCCTTTTTGTTGCCCTTGTTGTCTTTATTGTTGTTGTAGTTATTATTATTGTTGATGTCATTGTTGTTGGATAGGACAGAGAGAAATGGAAAGAGGAGGGGAAGACAGAGAGAGGGAGAGAAAGACAGACACCTGCAGACCTGCTTCACCGCCTGTGAAGCGACTCCCCTGCAGGTGGGGAGCCGGGGGGCTCGAACCAGGATCCTTAAGCCGGTCCTTGCGCTTCGTGCCATATGTGCTTAATCTGCTGCGCTACCGCCTGACTATTGTGCTTTTTGGTCACTGAATAGTATTTGGCGGTATGTAAATCCCTCTTTAACTAGTCATCTGTCAGTGCCACTTAGGCTGATTTCACTGTTTGGCTACTGTGGGAATACACGTGTCTTTGGGGAGGTGTTTATGGTCCTTTGGGGAAATGCCCGAGAGAGGTATTGCCAGGTCATATGGTCCTTCCTTCCTTCCTTCCTTCCTTCCTTCCTTCCTTCCTTCCTTCCTTCCTTCCTTCCTTCCTTCCTTCCTTCCTCCCTCCCTCCCTCCCTCCCTCCCTCCCTCCCTCCCTCCCTTCCTTCCTTCCTTTTTTTTTTCTTTTCTTTTTTGTTTAAAGATTCTCAATATGGGGAGTTGGGCGGTAGCACCGCGGGTTAAGCGCAGGTGGTGCAAAGCACAAGGACCTCCATAAGGATCCCGGTTCGAGCCCCCGGCTCCCCACCTGCAGGGGAGTCGCTTCACAGGCGGTGGAGCAGGTCTGCAGGTGTCTGTCTTTCTCTCCCCCTTTGTCTTCCCCTCCTCTCTCCATTTCTCTCTGTCCTGTCTAACAACATCATCAATAATAACAACTACAACAACAATAAAAAAACAAGGGCAACAAAAGGGAAAATAAATATAAAAAAGTTTAAAAGAAAAGATTCTCAATATGTCTTTCGGAAGGACTGTACCAGTTTGCGTTCCCAACAGTGTAGGAGAGGCCCCTTCTCCTGCCTACAACCTCACCCACACTTTTTGTTTCCTGTTTTATCATCGCTAGTAGATCTTTCTATCATTTTTATTGCTAGGTCAATGGTTTACATGGCAGTTGTTGACACAAGGTGCCATCTCTTCATCTCCCTGTGAAAGGTGTTTGCAGAATGTCCTCGCCTGCATTTGTGCTTCATCATCATGCACCAGGACCTTATTACTGAGTGGAGAAAATACAGATATGCATCTTCTTGTGAGGACAATAACTGGAAATTTAAAGAAAGATGTCAACAGTAATAATGGTCCAAACTATAGAGAATCCAAGTTTGCCTCAGTGGCAGAGTAACAGTAGATTCTGTACTATTTAAATGTCAGAGATCATTTAATATTAAATTAACATCTCTTAAAATTGTTGCTATAGGGTAGAGAAGATAGCATAATGGTTGTGCAAACAGATTTTCATACCCAAGTCTCCAAAATCACAGGTTCAGCCTCCAGCACCCAGAGTTGAGGAGTGCTATCATCTCTGTCTCTCTGTCTCTCTCTCTCTTTCTCTCTGCCTTTAACTCATTAAAATAAAACAAATATATTTTAATGCTATTATACAAGCCTTACCATTTGAGAAGCTTCTCCTTTTTTAATTTCTTTATTGGAGAGTTAATGCCTTACAGTCACCAGTAAGATAACATACAATGATTTGTACATGTGTAAAATTTGAGTTTTTCACATAACAATTCAACCCGCACTAGGTCCTCCTCTGCTGTGGTGTTCCAGGACCTGAACCTTCCTCCCCTTCCTACCCCAGAGTTTTTGACTTCGGTGCAACACACCAACTCCAGTCCAGGTTCTGTGTTGTTTCCCCTTCTGTTCTTATTTTTCAACTTCTGTCCATCAGTGAGATCATTCCATATTAGTCCTTCTCTTTCTGGCTGATCTCACTGAACATGATTCCTTCAACCTCGATCCAAAATGAAGTGAAGAAGGTAAATTCGTCATTTTTAATAGCTGAGTAGTATTCCATCCTGTATATATACACAACAACTTACTCGTGAGTCCTCTGTTCTTAGATACCATAGGCACATTTCTAATGTTGTGAGAAGTCTCTAGATTGTTTTCCATAGAAATGAACCAATTTGCATTCCCACCAGCACTGCAGAAAGGTTCCTTTTTCTCCACACCCTGTCTGACTTTTTTTATTTACTATCCTTTCTAATGAATGGAATTAATCCATTAGATTAATGAATGGAATTAATCAAAGGTGTAAAGTGGCATCACCTTATTGTCTTTATTTGAATTTCTCTGAAAATCTATGACTTTAAGCCTTTTCTGTATGTCTGTTGTTAGCCTTTTGGAACTCGTCTTTGGTCAAAATTCTGCCCATACCCTCTTCCCATTTTTTGATGTTTTTTGTTGTGTTGTTGTGTTTTTGCTGAGTTTGATGAGCTCTCTATAAAATTGATTGCTAGCCCTTTCTCTGATGTTGGCATGTAAAGATATTCTCTCCAAACAGAGTCCTTCTGTTTTGCTTGATGTAGCCCCACCGGCTTGTTTGATTCTCCTTGTAATTAGATCTGAACCATCGCAGATGTTTTGATAGCTTACATCAAAGAGTTTTGCTGGGGCCAGGCGGTGGTAGTGCAGCTGGTTGAGTGCACATGTTACAATGCACAAGGACCCAGGTTCGAGCCCCCAGTATCCACCTGCAGAGGGAAAGCTTTGTGAATGTTGAAGTAGTGCCACAGAGGTCTCTCTCTCTCTCTGTGTCTCTCTCTCTATCATCCCCTTCCCTCTTGTTTTCTGGCTGTCTCTATCCAATAAATAAATTTAAGAAGATAATTTAAAAAATTAAAAAATTAAATGTTTTAAAAATAACTGAAAATTACAAAATATTTTTTATAGAAGGGTTTACCAATGTTTTTCTCTAAATATTTGATGATTTCTGGTCTAATATTCAAATGTTTGATTTTTTTGTAGCTTGCTTTTGTGCATGGTAAGATGTGACTCAGTTTTATTCTTTTGCATGTTTCAACTCAAATTTCTCAACATCATTTGTTGAAGAAACTCGCCTTACTGCATTTAATGTATTGGTTCCTTATCACAAAGTTGATGTCCTTAGTTATAGGGGCTTATTTATGGACTTTCAATTCTACTCCATTGGTCTGTGAGTTTGTTACTCTAACATTTTTTCCCCTCTGGGAGTATGGACCCAAGGTCATTGTGGCATGCAGAAGGTGGGAGTCCTGGCTTCCATAATTGCTTCTCCACTGGACATGGGCCTTGGCAGGTCGATCTGTTCCAGCCTAAAATGGTGACAATTTGGAATATGAAATCTTGTGACATGCCATTTTCAGACACATTTTGATATTGGGCATTTTATTTTTGGTTAAAAGCTGCCCTTTTTTCCCATTGTGCTACATGCAGCTAATTTGTTACTCACTTTGGAACCTGTAGCAAATTTAAAATATTTTTCAAGACATTTACCACCTGGTTTAATTTGCTGCATTAATCAAAAACCTGAAAACAAATTACCCCTCATCTTTTTTCTAATTTTCCAAATGCATCTTTCAATTTACTCATGCTGATAACTGCAAGCTGCTGAGAACCACTGGGAATCTGATTTTATGTCCAGCTAAAGGAGAAGAGTTTGGACGTTTTAAGCTGTTAACCGAGTCACTACTTTATATAGAAAATGCTGTAAATCAGTTGAAGGTTCTTTAATATAGTAGATAAGTAACATGACCTGCAAACAGGTAATGAAGTAATATAAAACAGTTTATAATAAATATATCAATCTGTATGTACAGGTAATATGAAATACATCACTGAACAGAATGGGAACTTGAAAAAATACATAGAATATCTTATTTATGGGAGTGAATAAAAGCAGTTTTATGGTATTACCACTAGTTATAATAATCACGTTTTTTTAAAAAAAATTTATTCCCTTTTGTTGCCCTTTTTATTGTTGTAGTTATTGTTGTTGTTATTGCTGTTGTTGTTGTTGGATAGGACAGAGAGAAATGGAGAGAGGAGGGGAAGACAGGGGAGAGAAAGACAGACACCAGCAGACCTGCTTCACCGCCTGTGAAGTGACTCCCCTGCAGGTGGGGAGCCGGGGGCTCGAACCAGGATCCTTATGCCGGTCCTTGTGCTTTGCACCATGTGTGCTTAACCCGCTGCGCTCCCGTCCGACTCCCATAATAACCACATCTTACTTGAAATAAATGCACACATTTCCACATGCCAGTATACAAAGTATTAAAAATATGTTCCATGCTGAAAGTGATGAACATTTTTCTGCTTGACAGAGTCCAGGGTCTAGCTCAAGGGAGGCTGTGAGAAAATTAAGTGTACTCTGGATTGTGGGTTTAGTGTTCTTTTTTGACTTTTTTGACACCCGCGTAATGCCACTGCTCCTTCTGTTTTTTCCTCTTCAGTGTTAGAGACAAGAAAGGAATGCCGGTTAAGCGCAGGTGGCGCAAAGCACAAGGACCGGCATAAGGATCCTGGTTCCAACCCCGGCTCCCCACCTGCAGGGGAGTCGCTTCACAGGCGGTGAAGCAGGTCTGCAGGTGTCTGTCTTTCTCTCCCCCTCTCTGTCTTCCCCTTCTCTCTCCATTTCTCTCTGTCCTATCCAACAACGACAACAACAATAATAATTACAACAATAAAACAAGGGCAACAAAAGGGAATAAATAAATAAAATAAATATTACAAAAAAAATAAAGAAAGGAATGCCACCCCAGGACCAGTTCACCACTGGCGACATGTGCCCTCTGCCGGCTGTTTCCATGTGGTCCTGGGGACTAATCTCAGGGCCTTGGTGTGAGTGAGTGAGTCTGAGGCTCAAGCCAATCTTATTCTTAGAATTTTACTGATGGTATATATGCCTGTGAAAATGTAAAATCAGAAAGCAGTTATGCAAAAATTAACCCACAGGGAACATGAAGAAAGAGCTGAGTGGTATTCATGCTGATGTGTAACGCAACACAGCTGAATTGTGGACTTCAAAAGAGATAACAGTCTTGCTTTGGGTGTCCTTTTATATATATATTTTTAAAGCATTCTCCATGTTTATTATTTGTAAAGGGTATATATATATATGGCTAAAATATCTTTTTTCAACTCTAATAGCACTTTACTGAGGAAGTATATATGTATTCTCAGAAACAAGTACAAAATCATCCGTTCCTGTGGCAGGATGAAATTGACAAAGTTTAAAGGAAGCTGAAAGAGAAACACAACTGGAGTGTATTTAATAATTGAATAAGAAAATAAAAGTCACACGGGTCTGGTACCAGGAATTAATTCCAGCACAGAGCACAGTAATTTGGAGTTTATATTTTTTCTCGTGACATTTTAGAACATTTTCATTTTTAGTTAATATTTTAGTAGACTTTTTATTTTGGAATGCCACTTGTGATTTTTTTTAAGTTAAAATAACACTCTGGAAATCTGTCAGATATTTTAAAGACTTGGGTGCACAATGAAATTAAAGAACAGACAACTTTCTACAAAACTTTTACAGAAGAATATGAAATTGGGATCCACTTATGCATGACTATGCACATATAAGTTAGATGCAGTCATCAAGTACAAGAAAGAGGCTGGACTTTGGCTTGAAAAACACTTTTCCAGTTACTTGATTTTTATAAAATATGATACTCTATAGGTTTTAAAAATAACTATAGCTTTTATATATATATACACACACACACACACACATATTTGGATGTGAGTTTTTCACTTCAGGGAATTAGATTCTCTAGAATTTTTAGCAAAGATGGTATCTGATTTATTTCTAAGCATGGTAACATTAATTTTATGATCTAACATTCTCTTTCAGAAAACATGACATTATACGCTGGTTTTGAAGTTTTATATCTGTCTGTAAGGAATTCAGTTCTAAACAACGATCAATTGGGTTCTCAAATATTTACCAAATATTGCACCAGAGTAAAAGACTCTGGTGTGGGTGGGTGGGGAGAATACAGGTCCATGAAGGATGACAGAGGACCTAGTTGGGGGTTGTATTGTTAAATGGGAAACTGGGGAAATGTGATGCATGTACAAACTATTGTATTTACTGTTGAATGTAAAACATTAATCCCCCAATAAAGAAATAAAAAAAAGAAAGAAAGACACCATAGCACCAAAAGATTCTTCCAGAACCCTGGAATATGATAGTGTGTTCTACTAGTGAGCTTAAAAAAAAAAAAATTACCAAATTTCTATCTCATGCCTTTTTTATTATTTTTATATAAATTTCTTTATTAAGGATTAATGTTTACTCTGGTGCAATACAGCAACTCCAGTCCAAGTTCTACTTAGTGTTTTCTCTTCTGATCTTGTTTTTCAACTTCTGTCTTTGAGTGAGATCATCCCATATCATTCTTCTGTTTCTGACTTAACTTGCTTCACATGATTCCTTCAAACTCCATGTAAGATGGGATTAAACCACCATTTTAATAGCTGAGTAGTATTCTGTTGTGTATATAGACCACAACTTGCTCAGCCACTCATCTGTTGTTGGACACCTGGGTTGTTTCCAGGTTTTGGCTATTACACATTGTGCTGCTATGAACAGGTGTACATACACAGATGTTTTTGGATGGGTGTGTTTGGCTCCTTAGGATCTATCCCCAGGAGAGGAATTGCAAGGTCATAGGGTAGGTCCACTTCTAGCCTTCTGAGGGTTCTCCAGACTGCTCTCCACGGGAGTTGCCCAAAGTGTGTGTCAACTCCATGATCATCAATCTCTATAGTCAAGTCTCGACATGTGACTTTTGCAAATGTTAACACATGAATCTTCAGTTCTGAGCATTGGTCAATCGGAGGCAGGAGAGAGATGGGAATGTTCCTTCTTGACATATCCCTCATAGCAGATGCATTAATTTAGTATGAATTCATGTGTATGTTCACAATTTACTCTAAGGCAATTTTGAAAACACAGTCTTTAATTTCCTTGGCATAGGACCACTTTAAAATGAATGTTTCTTTGAGTATGTGTATACATATAAGAGAAAAGATGAAGAACAGAAAGTTGGAAATTTAGTTGGACCTTAAAGGTCTCAAATTTTATATGATAAGACATTGTAGTTGGGTGGGGGAGATAGCATAATGGTTATGTAAACAGACTCTCATGCCTGAGGCTCCTAAATCCTATGTTCAATCCCCCGCACCACCTTAAGCTAGAGCTGAGCAGTTGTATGGTGTTTCTGTCTCTCTCTGCACATCTCTCTCAAAAATAAAATAAATAAAAATATTAAAAAAGACATTGCAGTTACATTTTTAATTTATTTATTCCCTTTTGTTGCCCTTGTTGTTTTAGTGTTGTAGTTATTATTGTTATTGATGTTGTCATTGTTGGATAGGACAGAGAGAAATGGAGAGAAGAGGGGAAGACAGAGAGGAGGAAAGACAGACACCTGCAGACCTGCTTCACCGCCTGTGAAGCGACTCCCTTGCAGGTGGGGAGCCAGGGGCTTGAACCGGGATCCTTATGCTGGTCCCTGCGCTTACATTTTTATTTGAGATTTCAGGACTCAAAAACATATCACTGTAGGACATTTGCATTTGTACTAAAGCAGAGGATGTAAGGGTCACTGTGTATATATTATAGATAGGGAACCTGATCAAACAAAAATGTATCAGGTAGTACCTGACTCAGCAAATATATGGTTGAATGGAAGATTATTGTATAAGTTAATGTTGAAGCTAATATTAGAGTGTGTATTTTTCCCTCTCAAGGATGGACAGGTCTTCAGACTCAGAATCAAGAGTCAGACAATCCTTTATTTGTAGAACTTAATAGAGGAGGTTAGTACGTAGAAGAGAGCTGTAATTCTTTGGGGCTGTGTTTAAGTATTGCTTATCCAATTACAGAAGGCTGGGTCCCTGAGAAGAACAAAACAAACAAACCACAGACATAGGAGAATTGACATGATCCTTTTGTTCTTTTTTTTTTATATTTATTTTTCCCTTTTGTTGCCCTTGTTTTTTATTGTTGTTGTAGTTGTTATTGTTGTTGTTATTGATGCCGTTGTTGTTAGATAGGACAGAGAGAAATGGAGAGAGGAGGGGAAGACAGAGAGGAGGAGAGAAAGACAGACACTTGCAGATGGAGAGCCGGGGGCTGGAACCAGGATCCTTAATGCTGGTCCTTGCGCTTTGCACCACTTGTGCTTAACCCGCTGCGCTACCATCTGACTCCCGATCCCTTTTATTTTCTTATGGGAACCATGGCCCTGCTTTGGATTTTCTCTTTTTTTCTTTTCTTTTCTTTTCTTCTCCCTTCTCTTCTCCTTTCTTTCTATCTATTTATCTTTCTTTCTTTCTTTCTTTCTTTTCCTTAATCACCACGAGAGTGGGTGTCACATAATGACAAATAATACCTCCAGAAGGCCATTTTTTCTTTTTCTTTTTTTTTAAATTAAAAAAAATATTTATTCCCTTTTGTTGCCCTTGTTTTTTATTGTTGTTATTGATGTCATCATTGTTGTATAAAACAGAGAGAAATGGAGAGAGGAGGGGAAGACAGAGAGGGGGAGAGAAAGACAGACACCTGCAGACCTGCTTCACCGCCTGTGAAGCGACTCCCCTGCAGGTGGGGAGCCGGGGGCTCAAACTGGGATCCTTATGCTGGTCTTGCGCTTCACGCCATGTGCACTGTGCTTCCGCCTGACTCCCTTTATCTTTCTTCAAACTGTTGGCAGGGGTTGTGGTCTCTGAAGGCTCGTCTGGTGCTGAATTATCAGTGTCCAAGTTCACTCATTGTATGTTGGCACAAAATTACAAGTGGATATTTTCAAAAGGCAGTTGAGGCCATGTTGTCTTGACCAAGAGTGATCTTTCAGAAGATGGGGCAGGGCAGGGCTAGTTAGCATAATGTTATGCAAAGAGACTCTCATGCCTGAGGCTCCAAAGTCCCAGGTTCAATCCCCTGCACCACCATAAGCCAGAGATGAGCAGTGCTCTGGTTTTTTTTTTAAAGATGGGAACCAAAGAGAGACAGACAGAAGTCAGCAAGAAAGCCACCTAATCTTGAAAGTGACATGCCTATAATTGCTTCTGTGAAATGACAGAAGAATAATGGAAATGTCAGGAAGGGGTAGAAATCAGTGATTATCTTGCGTTCTGACTACGGCATTTATATGAAACGCAAATTAACACTAATTCACTATGACGTTGGACTAAGTGTTATTGTTAGCATTGCTCTGTCCATAGATTTATCACTTTATTTGTCCAGCTCGGGTATTGGGAGCCAAGATGTGGTCACAAATAGAATAAAACATAGCTTTCTTTAAACTGAAGCCTATGATTTTTCTAGAAACACAGATTTTAGGGTGGAGCAGGATGGCATCTTTGTAGAAAAAAAAAATTTTCTTGGCAGTGCACCCCAGTAGAGCAAATGTATTCTTAAGCAATAACACCCAGAGGAGGGGCAGTGTCAGGAGAGGTGGATCAGTGCTGCAGATGTCTCTTTGTCCCTCCCTTTCCCTTCCATTTCTGTCTCAGGAAAAAAAAAAAGAAGGAAAAAAAAAAAAAGAGAAGGGGGTGGGCGACCAAGAATGGTGGGCAGATCCAGAGCCTCAGCAATAACCCTGGTGATGAAAACAAAATCAAAACATTCTTTTCTTTCTAGTAGTTATCTGAACATATATTTTCATGTGCTAATGTCATATATCTAATAGTAGGCCTCAGATCTCCCCTCCAAATCTATTTCTTCACTTATCTGTCCTAAATTCATATAACATCTTCCTTACTTTTCCAAGCCAATATTTGGAAGCTGTCCTGTTCTCTTAGTCTGCATAAGATCTAACAAACCTCATCTGCATTTTCCAGTTATTTCTGTTTACCTCAGTTGATCTAAATTCTTCCTTTGCCCAGATACCAGCATCACTCACCTGACTCTTAACAGCCCACTTCAGTGTCTGATCTGCACTGCAGCCAATAACATAGAGTTAAATACCACATCCCTTATCTATAAGACAAAAGACTCCAATAGGCCAAGCACATACTGACCTTTATTTTTTTATTTAATTTTTTATTTATAAAAAGGAAACATTGACTAAACCATAGGATAAGAGGGGTACAACTCCACACAGTTCCCACCACCAGAACTCCGTATCCCATCCCCTCCCCTGATAGCTTTCCTATTCTTCAGCCCTCTGGGAGCATGGACCCAGGGTCATTGTGGGATGCAGAAGGTGGAAGGTCTGGCATCTGTAATTGCTTCCCTGCTGAACATGGATGCTGGCAGGATCTTGACTTTTTTTTTTTTTTTTTTTTATAATTCTGACGAGCTTCTTACATTTATTCTCATTTATTGTATCTTTTTGTTTTTACTGCCATCAGAGTTGTCACTGGAGTTTGACTCTATAGAACTATGAATAAACTACTCCCAGCATTCATTCTTTTTTATTTTGTTTTTCCATCCCTACTTTATTAGATAGAACAAAGAGGAATTGAGAAGGGAGAGGGAGAAAGAAAGACAAACACTTGCAGAACTGCCTCACCACTCATGAGGAGCCCCACTCCCTTAGCAGGTGGGGTGTAGGGGCTCGAACCTGGGTCCATATGCTTAGTGATGTGTGTGCTTAAGTCGGTGCACCGCCACCTGGCTCCAGCATCTTTTATGTTATCCTTTCATTCATATCAGAGTTCACCTTAATATGTTGAACTCCCATCAATTTATCAAAAAACAGAATATTTTCCTTGCCATTTTCTCTCTCTAGTACTTACTTATGTACACATTTCATTTCTTTTATCTGATTGTTCCTCAAAGACAAGTTCTCAGTGACACTTTCCCTAGGAATTCTCTACTAGCCAACCTTTCACTTCATCAGATGACTACCCACATCTTCACTGAATTCCAGGAGAAACTTTGGTCCATGTTAAACACAGAGGAAGCCTTTTAATTAAGGAAAATAATATGGATAAGAGCTACTGATTGGTTAAGAACACTTACTTTAAATCATCAGAATTATAAACTTCTTTTTTTTTTAAATTTTTTTTGTATTTATTTATTTATTCCCTTTCGTTACCCTTGTTTTTTCTTTTTTATTGTTGTAGTTATTGCTGTTGTTACTGATGTCGTTGTTGTTGGATAGGACAGAGAGAAATGGAGAGAGGAGGGGAAGACAGAGAAGGGGAGAGAAAGATAGACACCTGCAGACCTGCTTCACCGCCTGTGAAGCAACTCCCCTGCAGGTGGGGAGCCGGAGGCTTGAACCGGTATCCTTCTGTCAGTCCTTGTGCTTTGCACCACATGCGCTTAACCCGCTGCACTACCACCCGACTCCCAGAATTATAAACTTCTATGCATCAAAGAGCATGACTTGATAAAAAGCAGCATACCAGCCTGAAACTAAAACAGAAGTTTACATTTCGACGCTAGGTTTAATTCTTAAGGTACCAAACAGCAGTCAAGGCAAGGATCATCATCAGTGGCCAATTGGATCCAGTCATCAGAGCATCCTCTACACTGCTCCCATATGCGGTAGGTTAGTTGGGCACCTTTCAAACTCATCTATAAACTTTTCTTTTTCAGTTTTCTTTTTCTTTATTTCTTTTCCTGCTTGTTGCCCTTTTGGTTATTGTTGTTGTAGTCACTATTGTTGTTGTCGTTGTTGGATAGGACAGAGAGAAATGGAGAGAGGAGGAGAAGACAAAGAGGAGGAGAGAAAGACAGACACCTGCAGACCTGCTTCACCGCCTGTAAAGCGACTCCCCTGCAGGTGGGGAGTCGGGGGCTCAAACCGGGATCCTTCCGCCGGTTCTTGAGCTTTGTGCCACCTGTGCTTAAATTTTAAGTTTTCTTTATGAAGTTTTACCCCTTGGCCAAACAGCCCTGCTATGAAGATATTTACTCAACAGAATCAAAAGCATTTTTTACCCAAGGGCTTACAGTGTGGAGCAGTTTCATTCATAATTATACCTAAATTGAAAACGACCCCGAACTCATCAGTAGGATCCTGCGTTAATAAGCTGTTGTAAACACACATGTTGCCATTCTGATCAGTATTGACAAGGAAGGGATTGGGGCTCAACTCAGTCACACGACTAGGTCACAGCAGCGAGCTCTGCTTCATAGAGCAGGCAGGTGCGAAACATTACGTTCACTTTGAATCCATTTTTTGTGAAGTGTGAGCGAAGTCAAAACTAGTGACAGGGTGCTGATCACTGGTTGCTGGAGAAGTCAACTGACTTGAAGACATGCGGGAGAATTTTGATCGGATGGTGTTTCATCCTAGGGTCACAGTGATACTCAGCCATCCCTTGTGTAAGGCATTGAAACGGGCATTTAGAATAGTTGAATATTCTGTGTAAAATTTCTTTTGTTTGATAGAACAAACTCATAAAAAACCAAAACTTCAAACAAAACAAAGTGCACTCAATTATTACAATAATATTTCTTCCTTAGTGGAACATTTTCAAAGAGATTGAATAAATTTCACGTTCAGAATGATCACATAATGAGAAATTAATGACATGCTACTTTCAAATATTATCAGCATATACAGAGAGCAAGACCTTTTTATTTCAAAATGTGTTACACTTCTCTTTCCTCTTTAGGGTAATCAAATCATTGTCAGTTTGAACTTACTGTCATGTATACCATCTCTAATAACATTCATATAACTGTTCCTCCTGTTCAAGCACATAAACTCCAACAGTTTTACACCTCAAATTTTTACATCCAAGTAAACATTTTTTTTACATGTTGAACTTTTCGTGTCCTAAGTTGTTAATAAGTACCCTCTATTTAAAACTATTTCTCGTGAGACGGTTTAAAATTTTTTTTTTCATATTTATTTGTTTATTTTCCCTTTTGTCGCCCTTGTTTTTTTATTGTAGTTATTGTTGTTATTGATGTTGTCATTGCTAGATAGGACAGAGAGAAATGGAGAGAGGAGAGGAAGACGGGGAGAGAAAGACAGACACCTGCAGACCTGCTTCACCGCCTGTGAAGTGACTCCTCTGCAGGTGGGGAGCTGGGGGCTTGAACCAGGATCCTTATGCTGGTCCTTGCACTTTGCGCCACCTGCGCTTCATCCACTGTGCCACCGCCTGACTCCCTCGTGAGACAGTTTTATAGGAGACAGACAATCACTACTGAGCTAAATCAGAACCTGAGAAGCCTCAGGCAGGCAAATTCTGTCTGCTGCCAGCCAAGCCATTTTTCAGACCTTGAGTGCTCTTATTGGGAATTAATGTGTGATTCCTGTCAATAATCTTACTCTTGCTTCTAGATATTCTGGGGGAGACTAAGAAGGCAAAATGAATGGGTTACAGTAAGCTTGGATAATCTAAGGGTGTTTTGATACCAAGGACTCTCTGAGATGTAGCTATTAGAGCAGTTTGGTCACTTGTATCAAATCAACAATAGTATTTTGAAGCTACAAACATGGCAGCATAACAGGGTCAGACAAGTGAAAGATACGAGAGTCACATCTGCAAAGCTGATATTACCTACATGAGATTCTAAACATCATTCCTACCGGACATCTATTACTTTCTCCAACAGAAGAAATGATGACATCAGATATCATGTGGACAGTGGCTAAAAAAGGTAGAATCCTGAGAATAAAGTCAACTACCAGAAAGGAATTTAAAAGCAGGTAGAATTCATGGGATTATATAACAAAGAAGCAGCAATTCTGTTAGTGTGGAAAGAGGAAGGGAATTATAAAATAAATCAATTCTATTTATTGGGGAATTACCTCACAAATAGATACTTATTATCTCATTGTAATGGAAAAACAAAAATTAAGTAATGAAGATATTAGATATAGTCATAAATAAAGCCAATTGATTAAAATAGTGTTATGAGCTATTAATATTAGGCAGTTGATGGTCTCTTGTAACCATGTACTTTTGAGTTATGGGCTTTATCCCTTGCTAGAAATATCCCAGGGAAAGAAAAGGGGTGAAATGTTGTGAAAGACTATTTTTCAGAATATCTACTAAGTCAATCATTTTATAGTATCACATTTAATGTATCAGTACTGCTAAAGTGACCATTTAATAATGATGAAGAAACATCTTTCTTTTCAAGACATTTACACATTACTAGTAAGTGGTCATCCAGATTTAATAAATTATGTTGAACTCCAAACATCATTTTCTTCCCATACTGTATCACTTTCCACGATCATCCAAAAAAAGCAGTCATTGTGTATAATTTGATGGGCCTGTGTGTATAATCTATAGTTTAAACGAAATACTGAAATGAAAGTACCGAATTTTCCCAAGAACTATAGAGGATAAATAGCTTTTTAACGTATTTCCTACCAAAACTTTTAACACTGTGTATTAGTACATATTTACATATGTAATATTAAAAGAGATTTTTATAGGTGATCATTGCATGTTAATGAGACTATCAGTCAAAAAATAGTATATATAAGGATAAATGAAGCCAATAAAATAAGAATGCATGAAGGGTGTATTTTCTTCCAGCTTTTCTCAGAAGTTACAGACATCTTAAATCCAATACCTATGGTTTCTGAAAATTTAACATTTTACTAAGTGATGAGATACTGATGGACAAGAAAATGAAAGCTGACACTTTAAATGAGTGAAAGCTTTATTTATCACCTTTACATTCTTAAAATTAATGGAAGAAATAGAATTATATATATTTAGATTTTATATAATATCTAGACATTATATATAGTAAGTATATAACAAGGAATAAGTGGGTAAGATAACTAAACACTCTTGTGTTGGCTAAAGCATTGTACCCTAAGTTTGATCCCTGGCATCAGACTTATCAGAGTGATTCTTTTTTTTTTAATTTTTAATTTTTTTTTTTTGCTATTTATTTGTTCCCTTTTGTTGCCCTTGTTTTATTGTTGTAGTTATAGTGTTGGATAGGACAGAGAGAAATGGAGAGAGGAGGGGAAGACGGGGGGTGGGGAGAGAAAGACAGACACCTGCAGACCTGCTTCACCGCCTGTGAAGTGACTGCCCTGCAGGTGGGGAGCCGGGGCTTGAACCAGGATCCTTCCAATGGTTCTTGCGCTTTGCGTCACATGCGCTTAACCCGCTGCGCTACCGCTGGACTCCCAATCAGAGTGATTCTTACTCTCTCGGTAATCTTAAAAATAAGATGAATTATTCTTTCAAGTTAGCCAAAAAAATAGGAAAAAAAAAAAGAGTGACGATAAAGTGGGTAAAATTTGTTGAGTAAATCTGATTAACTTCAACTTTAAGAAATCATTGCAAGTAAATTAACAACTAGAACAGCATTCTCAGAGTCGATGGACAACATGAAGAACTTCTAATCAGCAGTTGGTGTATGAACAAGGAAATCACTTTCAAAGAGGCTATTTACTGTCTATCTTGTGAGCCTCCACGTTACTTTTCAGTCCTTTTTCTGATAAATCAAATACTAAGCCTTTATTTTTAGTATTTAGTATGAATAGTCTTGAAGTATAATCTTGAATGTTATGTTTCATTACTATATTTTCATCAACGTTCGTATTAAAATGGGAGCATGAAATACAGTGATTCAGTTTAATTCTTCTGCATGTTTCAACCCATTGTTTCCAACACCATTTGTTGAAGAGACTCTGCTTTCCCCATGTAATAGTCTGGGCCCCTTTGTCAAAGATTAGAGGTCCATAGGTGTGGGGCCTCATTTCTGGGCTCTCAATTCTACTCCACTGGTCAGTGTGTCTATTCATGTTCCAGTACCAAGCAGTTTTGATGACAATGGCCCTATAATATAGTTTGAGATCTGGGAGTGTGATGCCTCCGGTTCTGTTCTTTTTTCTCAAGATTGTTTTGGCAATTCTAGGTCTTTTCTGGTTCCAGATAAACATTTGTAGCATTTTTTCTATTCTCCTAAAAGATGTGCTTGGGATCTTGATGAGGATAGCATTAAATCTGTAGATGGCTCTGGGTAATATATTCATTTTGATGATGTTAATTCTTCCAACCCATGAACATGGAATATCTTTCCACTTCTTTGTGTCTTTTTCAATTTCTTTGAGTAGTGACTCATAATTTTCAGTATACAAGTCTTTAGCTTCCTTGGTTAGATTTACTCCTAGATATTTTACTGTTTTTGTTGCTATAGTAAAAGGAATTGATTTCTGGATCTCAATGTCTTCTAAGTTTGTGTTTGCATAGAGGAATGCCACTGACTTTTGAATGTTAATTTTATAGCCTGACACCTTACTGTATTGCCTGATGATTTCCAAAAGCTTCTTGCTGGATTCCTTAGGTTTTTCCATGTATACTATCATGTCATCTGCAAATAAGGAGAGTTTGACTTCTTCTCTTCCAATCTGTATCCCTTTAATTCCTTGCTCCTGCCTGATTGCTATGGCAAGAACTTCCAACACTACGTTGAATAGTAATGGTGATAGTGGGCAGCCCTGTCTAGTACCTGATCTGAGGGGAAATGCTTCCAGTTTTTCACCATTGAGTATGATGTTGGCTGTAGGTTTGCTATATATAGACTCCACTATCTTCAAGAAGTTCCCATCTATTCCCATTTTTTGTAGTGTTTTGATCATAAAGGGATGTTGTATTTTGTCAAAGGCTTTCTCTGCATCTATTGATATGACCATGTGGTTTTTGGTCTTGCTTTTGTTGATGTGGTGGATCACATTGATTGATTTATGTATATTAAACCAACCTTGCATGCCTGGGATAAACCCCACTTGGTCATGATGAACAATCTTTTTGATATACTGCTGTATCCGGTTGGCTAGAATTTTGTTCAATATTTTCGCATCTATGTTCATCAGAGATATTGGTCTGTAGTTTTCTTTTTTGGTTGTGTCCCTGTCTGCTTTTGGTATCACAGTGATGTTGAAAAAAAAATGGGAGCATGGCTTACAGGTTTGTTGTATCATTCGTGAGACAGGATAAACACACGCATATATTACATGCCGTCTGAGTATACAGACAAGCGCTGGAAAGATTACGGGTTCTAGGCATTAACGTTTTGTTGACTATTGTGCCCATGTTGGCAGTTAACAATTCTTTTTCTTTTTCCTCCTCCATACTGTGGGCATCCATTTTTGAACTGAAGAGATCTGTCTAAAAGTGCTTTTTCCATCACGTTGGAAGTGGTCTTTCAGCAGGTTACACTTCTATAAATTTCTTCTTTTAACAGGTCTGAGTGGGACACTTCAGATCTCTTTTCAACTTCTTCCTACTCAGCGTCAACATTCAGTCTGTTACCAAGATACTTTCAGGCGCTAAAATACCTCTTTTATCTCTGCTCCCTGTTTTCTGTTCCCACGGCTACTGCTGTGGTTCAGTACATGCTCAGTTTTCTGTGGGGAATGCTAAAATAGCCTCCCAACTGCTTTCCTTTGTTCCAGTCCAGTTCTCCCTCCTGTTTTTCCCACAATTCCTCTGCCAGCCATGGTTAGAAGGACATTTCTAAAACACGGTCTTGTGTCATGTCATTGCTCCGATAAAATGAACTGATAATTTTTCCATTTCCAACTAGATTAGACACTTTCTCTCGTGATTCATATACTTTATGCAATTGGACTTTCATTTGCTTTAGCTGATTTCTTTTCACCCCAAACCAGAACACATCTGCACAACACTCACACGCTTATCAACAAACTTAGAATGTTCTGCTGAACTTCTTGATGTGAACTCCATGAATTTTCATTCCTGTGCATTTTCTTCCTGATTTGTTCCTCTATTCTCTTTAAGCCTGACAAAAATCTTGCACATTTTCAAAGCACAGTTCAGAAACTACCTTTCGAATTATTGCATGTGCAAATATTAAGCATGCTTGTCAGTGCTCAGTGTTCCCTTTGTGGGTGTGTGTGTATGCATGTATATATATATATATATCATATTTTACACTGAATACTGAAATGTTCTTTACTCTTCTTCGGCATTGGTAATTACCTATTCAATTAGGACATAAAAGGCAGAGCCTACAAGTTATGATTCTGAATTCTGTACAACTCATAGCAGATATACTTTCAACAATTTGTGAGTTAATGTGAATTAACAAGTGCTACTAGGCAAAAAAAAATCATTCAATTAGAAACATGTTATAATTTTCCCTTTATTCTTGTGAATTAAATGTCACTATGTACTTATTTTGTGGACTGTCATCTTATGAACTTTTTCTCTCATTTATTAACTAGGACACTCTAATCTAACTTTAAATTCCATACCCTGGTTGAAAGCATTCTCCCAAAGATTTCTGCATGAAATCCACAGTTGCTAAATTCAGTTATTCTCTTTTTAAAAAATTATTTATTTATTACCTTTTGGTTGCCCTTGTTGTTTTATTGTTGCAGTTGTTGTTGAGTAGAACAGAGAGAAATGGAGAGAGGAGGGGAAGACAGAGGGGGAGAGAAAGACAGACACCTGCAGACCTGCTTCACTGCCTGTGAAGCGACTCCCCTGCAGGTGGGGAGCTGGGGGTTCGAACCAGGATCCGTACACCAGGCCTCATGCTTTGCACCACCTGCGCTTAACCTGCTGAGCTACCGCCCGACTCCCCTATCTATCTCATTTAGGAAATTGTTTTATATATATATTTTATTCACCATGCATTTAGCATTTGAATCTCTGAATCACATATATTTTGAAGATATCCTCTTGATGAGTCAGTCCATGCCTACCCCTCCCATCCTGGCAATGTTTTGAATACTCCGCTTGGCACATCTCAGTCTGCCTTGCAGATTCCATTCCACTGTTTCACTCCTAAACTGTTGGGCATCAGTTTTCTCCTTCTCAGTCACTCCTTAATCCTTAGAGATTCAAATATTTTGATAAAAAACTGTGTAAGTTCAATTCCCTACTTATGAACCCTAATAGTGACCACAGTTTATTTATGCAAACCACATCTTAATATATGAGTACTACAATAAAAGATATGTTACAGTCAGTGAGTGCATGGATATTTAGGATTTATCTGATATTTGCAGTCTAAGAATGCAATCACAACATGCAACCGAGGTATTTCTGATTCCTTAATTTTTTTTCCTTAACATTATCTAATAAGTTCTGAATTTTAATTTTTTTTCTTTTTTTCTATTTATTTATTCCCTTTTGTGGCCCTTGTTGTTTTCTTGTTGTGTTATTATTGTTGTTGTTATTAATGTCATCATTGTTGGATAGGACAGAGAAATGGAGAGAGGAGGGGAAGACGAGGAGGAGAGAAAGACAGACACTTGCAGACCTGCTTCACCGCCTGTGGATTGACTCCCCTGCATGTGGGGAGCCGGGGGCTCAAACCAGGATCCTTACACCTGCCCTTCCGTTTTGGGCCACCTTCAGTTAACCTGCTGCGCTACCACCCAACTCCCAACTTTAACTTTTTAAAGCTTTTTGTTGTTGTTGTTGTTGTGTATCTCCTCACACTATATTTTACTTTATTTTATTTTATCTTATTTCATGTTATTGCCTCCAGGGTTATCACTGGGTGCGGTGCCTGCATTATGAATCCACTGCTCCTGGAGGCCATCTTTTTTTTTTTATTGTTGTTACTGCTGCTGTCGTTGTTAGATAGGACAGAGAGGGGGAGAGAAAGACAGACACCTGCAGACCTGCTTTACCACCTGTGAAGTGACTCCCCTGCAGGTGGGGAGCTGTGGGCTCGAACCAGGATCCTAGTGCTTTGCACTATGTACACTTAACCCGGTGCACTACCACCTGGACCCCTGCCATTTATTTATTTTAAATTTGTTTTTTGATTTTAATTAGAGATACAGAGAGAAAGACACAGAGAAAGACTGGAGCACTGCTTGGCTCTGGTATGTGGTGGTGCTGGGGATTAAACCTAGGGCCTCAGCCTCAGGCATGAAAGTCCTTTGCCAGAACCCTTATGCTGTCGGAGTGGGCTTTTGTACTAATTCTTCGTCAACCTGCTAGAGAGAATGTAGGTAAACCGATTTTGGATCATCAAACCTAATGACAGCACCTCCCTTAGAAGACAGGAGTGACTGTATTTAACTTCCATTAATTTTTTTTATTGCACTTTTCATACTCGATAGAGAAGCATTCCTAGTAGTGGTAGTGGCTAAAGCAGTTGTTGAATATTTCCTTTGTGTCAGCGACTAAGGACACTGTCCTTAAGCACAACTCCTAGTAGACAATTTACACAGAAACTAATTCCAACTTTCAATGCTAATTTGCCTCACTCACCCACCCAGATTTTCATTATTCTGGTGATGATATTTTCATAGTGTCTAACCCTCAAATGTGCATTTTTTAAATCAGTAAACTGTACTATGAGTTTGAGAAGAGATGGAAAGATGACAACCCAGCAGAGTTCACTGATGAATATAATTTTAAATGAGATTCTGTTTATTGACTTATTTTTTGATTGATTTAATAATGATCGACAAGACCACAGGATTAGAGGGGTACAGTTCCACACAATTCCTACCTGAATCCATTCTGTACCCTATCCCCTCCATTGAAAGCTTTCCTATTCTTTATCCTTCTGGGAACATGAACCAAAATTCTTTATAGGGAGCAGAAGGTGGAAGGTCTGGTTTCTGTGATTGCTTCTCTCCTGGACATGGGCGTTGGCAGGTTAATCTGTACTCCCAGCCCGTGTCTGTCTTTCCCTAGTAGAGCAGGGCTCTGGACTTGGGGTTCCAAGTCTGCTAACCATGGGCAAGGGGAATTTAATTCCTAAATCTCTATAGTTGTAAGAACGTCTCACACGATAATGTAGAATCAATTTATAAGTAAAAGAAGGGTATGAATAGCAGTCAACATACAGATGTTTTAAGTTATGTATTAAAAAGAGGTAAGATCAGTTCTGTAGCATGGCAGTTAAACAAGTTTTAATAACGGGGCTTTGAGGTACCAGTTTCAATACCTGGCTTCACCATCAGCCCCAATTAAGCCATGATCTGATTTAAAAAATAATGATTTTTTTAAAATCCAGTAGAAGTTTATTTTTGGTTTTACTTTTTATCTCAAGTGATTATATTAGAAATACATTGAAAAATAATTTCAGTACTATAGTTTCTGAATGTAATAGGGATATAACTTAGGCTAGCCAATTTTATTTCTCTCTCTGCTTTCGATGAAAGCAGTCATCAGACAAAAGATTAGAATTTAGAGTAATAAAAAATATTGTCTTTTTTTTTTTTGCATTGTAGCAGGAAGTTCTTTTTTGTGTGATATATGTAATAGGTGAACTACAAAATTGAAGTTCTTTATTTACAATACAAACTGGTAAGTTAGAAAACATTATAAGCATCCATAAATTATGCAGGATGAAGGAGGCTTTCATATCCAGGGCCCATGCAGGATCCACTGGAGCAAAATAAGCCAGCATCTTAATGTTTTGGTTAACTTCTCCTCACTTTAGCTGGTAAACAAATACAAAATCTCTTGTATTTCCCGAAGACTCTGTTTTATCTGATATTACAAAGTCACCACTGCACCTTGAACACTTTCTTGAATTCACTAACTTAGGTACTTAATTTTATACGAAGTAAACTTGGTGTAGTCACACCTCTGATGGGCCTGACACCTCTTCACAGCATTTCTGTGCATTTGTCCTGTATGAGGTGGTAAATTCCCATATTTGTTCTTCCACTTATGGCTTTAGGTTCACTGAGGGATGTTGGCTGATTTACATTTTTAAATCACTACCCTTTGTGTCTCTGCCATCTCAGCCAGTTGTCACCTGGTCACCTCTCTCTCTCTCTTTTTCATATTTATTTTTTCCCTTTCGTTGCCCTTGTTTTATTGTTGTTATTGATGTCATTGTTGTTGGATAGGTCAGAGAGAAATGGAGAGAGGAGGAGAAAACAGAGAGGGGAGAGAAAGATAGACACATGCAGACCTGCTTCACTGCCTGTGAAGTGACTTCCCTGCAGGTAGAGTGCCGAGGGCTTGAACCGGGAGCCTTCCGCCTGTCCTTGCGCTTTGCACCACGTGCGCTTAACCCAGTGTACTACCACCTGACTCCCCCTCTTTTTTTTTTTTTTTTGTTTGAGATACAATGTTTTCTTCTGTGCTGGAGAATGAAGTGAGGTAGAAACTTACTTTTCTAAGGAGCACTGCTATACTTTATAACGTGTGAAATATGAAACATGGTACTGTTGTGATAATTAGTTAAAATAGGTAATATACTATTCTTAGTTATAATGGCAGAGCATGAGTGGCAAGAAATGTCTAGCAATTTTGCAGTGGCCGTTATTGATCTTTCTGAGAGCAAGAAAGAGCACTCACTGTGAGGGAAGGGACATTGCAGTGCTTGCAGATTAGTAAAAACCAAAGAAACCAAGCCCAAGAACTAAGTGCAACTCCAAGAACTGTTATCCTGACCTCCTGAACAGCAGAAACATTGCTCGAATAGGAAATAGCTGAACGAGAATGGGTTCCCTTTCATTTTATCTTAGACAATGAAACTTGAGATCTTTGCTCACAGTGGGGTCATCTTCAGAAGAGATGATTTTCATTAGCAAGTCAGTCAGATAGGAGGTCCTGAGAGCTGAGAAGTGAATAGATCCACAGTAGAGGCAAGATGAAGCCTTGCTGTTCTACTGCTAGATGGAAGGAGGAGAAAGTCTCCCTGGATAAGCTTTTATTCCCAAGTCATTTTATTATGGCTTAGAGTGCAGTTAATGTAGCAGCAAATTCCAACTAGACATTTGATGAGTTCAGACTTAACGTATACTTTGTGCCTAACTCATACCTGGAGGACTCGGGACCCAGTCAACTGTCTGCTTTGCTCTCAGGCACTGATGGGTTTAAAGAGGAGCATCAGCCCTCAGGAAGCCAAGGCTCCTGGGCTAATCCTTAACCCTCCCCACAGCTCCTCACAGCACAGCTCATCACCAAGGCACCGCAGACACAGAGATCCTGACATGAGCTCTGTGTCAGACGGAATCACTAACCCCTAAATCCTGAAGATGTTTGCTCCTGCCTCCGCTGTTTGTACTGCTTCCAGGCTGAGTCAGCTCCTTTGTAACCTGGAATTCTTTGATGTAGAAAACTTGCTATAAAAAGGGCTCTGGGCCTTAAGGGCATGCCTTTGTAGTTTGCCTTTTGGAGGTACGTCCTCATTAGAGACACCCTCAGAATTTCAGGCAGACACAGGACTTAGGTCTCTCTGAGTAATCTTTGGAGTGCATGTGTCACCTGTCCCCTGGGCAGAGAATATGACATAAGTGTACAATTTCCTTTCTTTCTTTCTTTCTTTCTTTCTTTCTTTCTTTCTTTCTTTCTTTCTTTCTTTCTTTTCTTTCTTTCCTTCCTTCCTTCCTTCCTTCCCTCCCTCCCTCCTTCCCTTCCTTTCTCCCTTCTTTCTTTCTCTATTTTCTTTCTCATTCTTTCCTTTCTTTTCTTTTTTTCTTTCTCCTTCCTTCTTTACTCTCTCTTCTTTCTTTCTTCTTCCTTCCTTCCCTCCTTTTTTCTTTATTTTTTTTTGGCTAAGACAGAAAATGAGAGAGGAGAGGAAGATAGAGAGGGAGAAAGACAGACACCTGCAGACCTGCTTCACTTGTGAAGTGGTCCCCCCTGCAGGTGCTTATTTTAATTAATTAGTTGATTAATTAATTTCCTTTTTGTTGCCCTTGTTTTTATAGTTGTCGTAGTTATTACTGTTGTTGATGTCGTCATTGTTGGATAGGACAGAGAGAAATGGAGAGAGGAGGGGAAGACAGAGAGGGGGAGAGAAAGACAGACACCTGCAGACCTGCTTCAGCGCCTGTGAAGTGACTCCCCTGCAGGTGGGGAGCCGGGGGCTCGAACCGGGATCCTTAGGCTGGTCCTTACAATTTGCGCCCCATGTGCTTAACCTGCTGCGCTACTGCCCGATTCCCTTCACTATTTGTTTTGAATATGTGGTAGAACAAAAAAAAAAAAGTGATACTGGGATGAAGAGTATAATGCTGAAAATAACCCTGTGAATAGTTGAAGACAATGTATAGCAGTAATAGAGAGGTAAGTATAAATGGTGTGGAATATCAAACAGAGGAAAGCAAAGGAAGACAGTGAAGCACTTCTTCTGGTCCCCCCCACTGCTGTCTGTGATGCTTCTTACGTTGTGCCAAGGACTGAACCTAGATTCTCACACTGGGTGAATTGTATATGCTTCTCTCAGGTCTAAGCTTTTAGGAATGGAATAGAAAGGTGCATTTCAAAAACTGGCTTGGTTTACCCTGGATAATCATTGATACATTCAATTCTATCTTAAAAGCTCTGCTAGGTTATCCAATTAGACTTTTTTTTTTCTTTTTTCTTTTTTCTTTTCTTTTTTTTTTTTGCCTCCAGGATTATTGCTGGAGCTCGGTGTCTGCACTACAAATCCACTGCTCCTGGAGACCATTTTTTCCCATTTTGTTGTCCTTGTTGTTGCCATTATTGTTATTGTTGCCACTGATGTTGTTGGATAGGACAGAGAAAAGGAGAGAGGAGGGGAAGACAGAGAAGGGCAGAGAAAGACAGAGACCTGCAGACCTGCTTTAATGCCTGTGAAGAGACCCTTCTGCAGGTGGGGAGCCGGGGGCTCGAACCCGGATCCTTAGAGCAGTCCTTGCATTTGGCACCATGTGTGCTTAACTACCCCCCCACTTCCCAACCCCATTAGACTTTTAACTGAACAGTGAAGGGATGAATAACAAAAAATGAGTTACTGACAATTTTATTTAAATCTTCCATAAGGTTTATTATGCAGTAAACAAACTACGTTTTGGAATTTTTTGTATGTTGAATACAATAATTATATGAAAAGCATGTAAGCCAGCATGACTTGTTCTGTTGGTTTTTTGAAGCAGAAATAAACACAGGAATCAACAAGATGACGTTCAGACTTACTGCCAACAAGTGGTTTGCATAAAGAGCTCTTCCTTCCTCTCACACCTTGGGTTCTGTTGATAAATGTAAGTGTATACACTTACCAATCTAAAAAAAAAATACACATCCAATACTATTAAGAGCTCTAAATGGTAAAGAATCATTGAATAACTAGATGCTATTATGTTCTTGTTCTTATTGTTGACTCTTGAATTGCCAATGAAGCATAGTGCAAGCATTTTTAGAAATAGTGTTTTTTAGGCTGGACAGATAACACTTGTTATGCAAAAGATTTTCATGCCCCAGGCTCAGAGATCCCAGGATTTATCCCCAGCACTACCACGAATCATAACCGAGCAGTGCATGTGTACATGTGCGTGTGCGTGTGTACGTGTGCGTGTGTACATGTGTGCGTGTACATGTGTGCGTGTACGTGTGTGTGCATGTGTGTGTGTTTCTTTCTCTCCCTCTGTATCTTTTGCAATGAGATAAATAAATATTTAATTTTAAAAAACATGGAGACTGTCTTATAGAAAGGGAAGTCACAACGTAAAATTTGAACTGAGTGTGGTAAAGGAAAGACTCTAGGGAAGGCGGCAAGGAAGGAGTTGGGGTGAGGGGGTGGCATTTCCGGGAGTCCTGGTGTCTGATGTTAAGAAAGGGTCTAAACTGGGCGAAGAAGTGTTTTTACAGATCTCTCTGCAAAATCTTTCTCATGCAACTGGGAAGTGTGTTGGGCATTATGCCAGCTCTGCTGCCTTGCTGATAGTGTGGCCTATTTACATAATCGTTGTTTTGCCTGAGACCCGCCCTGCCTGCAGGGTATAGTTTAATCCCACTGGTTAGAACCTTCACAGCAGCTGCTATGGAAGCTTGCTACCTCAGCACTCTTTTCTCCACCCCCTCTCCTAGCCGTTTCCTTTTCCGATTAGCCACTTCCGGTTTCTAAGATATAAAGGCATTGTCTCTGATCAATAAAGACATTGCATTGTGTTCCTGCTCCACCACGAGTTCCTGGTTCCTCTCCTGAGTCGCTGAGAAAGCAGCAGCCCAGGTTGGCTCCGGTCAAGTTTTCTCCAACCCAGAGAGCACGTGCCCGGGGAGAAACACCCTCAGGCTAGCCCAGCAGAAGTGTACCATGTGTCAACAAAGGCATTTTCATCCATTAAACACAACCCTCCCAATAAAGAGAAGAAAAAAAAAAAAAAAGATAGTTGAAGTTAAATCTTACCACCTCGTGTTTGAGTGTGTGTTTTCTATTAAAGTATTTTATTTTGTAGATGTGTGCATTTCATCAGTTATTTAACTAATTTGATTAAACATAGAATTAATTTGCTATAAGTCAAATAATTAAGTTCAAAGTATTTTATTATTACAGAGAAAATAACGTTTAAGTAAAATAAATTAGGCACTATTTATGCTAGTGTCTGTCTGACCAAGCTCCTGCCCGGTGGATTACTTTTGAATAAACAAAAATATATCATTTTACCTATAGATATAAAGGGACAGAATTGCTGTTGTTGAAAGATCTCCGGAACAGGTACATAACTATTTTAATCCGTATTTCACATGTGTTCCATTGGGCAGGGCTAAGATGAGACTGTCAGTCTACTAAAAACTACCTTGTAGTTAGTATTAAGAACCTAATATGCCACATCGTCTATATTGATAAAGTGAAATCTTAAAACAGGCTATTTCCCCCCCCACCTCCATACCCCACAAGTGTTATCACTGGCGTTCTGTGCTGGCTCTAGGGTTCTGTCACCCCCTGGCAGCCTTATTTCCCCCTAATTTTTGCTAGATAGGACAGATGGAAAATTGAGCAAGGGATATAGAGGGAGAAAGGAAGAGAGAAATCTGCAGACACATGCTTCACAGTGAAGCCTCCCCCCTGTATTGTGGGGAGCAAAGACTGGAACCCAGATCCTTGCGTGGGGTAATTAGTTCACTTACCTGGGGCTGCCACCATCTGGCCCCCAAAGCAGGTCAGTTTTTTACATACGTATATTTTCGCCATATAGATCAGCTATTTGGGATTTTTCCTTACATATCTAGCGATGTGCTTTTTAGTACACAGATTCTTTAAACACAATACTTATATTTCCTTTTTCCCATGATGTGAATGGAGTTATCAGATCTAGTTGTGAAGGTTTATTTTCAAATTCTTAAAAATAAGTCTTGCAATTGTATCTGTAATTGCCGAGTGAACAAAGCCCAGAGTATAATTCTGCTATTCAATGCACAGGAAATTGGCCTGTCTAAAACCATTCCACTTCTCAACAATTGTAGACTGCAGACATTTCTTTGTTGGACTTCTCCAGAACATTTTATATCAGTGTAAAAAAAAAAAGATTAAAAACAACTTTATTTTTTAAAAAAATATTTTATTTTATTTATTTATTTCTATTATTGGATAGAGAGAATTTGAGAGGGGAGGGGAAGATAGAGAAGGATAGAGACAGAGACAGCTACAGTCCTATTTCACCACTTGTGAAGCTTTGCCCCTGTAGGTGGGGACCAGAGACTTGAACTTTTGTCCTTGTGTGCTTCACCAAGTGAGCCACTGACTGGTCGCCTTTCAAAAACAACTGTGAAAAATATGAGGTGACTTCTTCAGAAGTCCAGTTCTGGTTTTCACCTACTAGCTTGCATATTTTCAGGACTATCAGTGTAGACATTTGTCTGAATTTAGTAAGATTTGTAAGCATGCTTCTTGTCACAAGAGAAAGAGCAAGATTCGAGCAAAATTGCTGTACTTTTCATTTCCTGGGTTAAAGGAAAGATTTCCAATCTAAACCTAACTGTTTTATTGTAAACAAAATAATCCACAAGGCAGTTCCTGAATGCTATTTTAGTTTCGGGGGGGAAAAATGACTATGTAAGGTAAATAACTTTTAAATTAAATGTATTCAGTTTTTTTTTAAAGTGGAACTGGGACTTGACAGCTGCACAATTTCACCACACTGGATCATTGCTTTTTCACTCAAATCTGGAGGGTGGGACAGTGGGAATCATCATAGCACCAACATCTCCTCCACTGCCTTACCACCCCCTTTGTTGTACCAGGGCTCAGACTTGGGTTGTGTATGGCAAGGCAGGCACGCCTCTCTAGTCTCTGCATTAATATTTAAATCATCTCACTTCCACTGAGGAATAAACTGTCCCATATCTATAACTCAAATGAGCTTAAGCTATTTATTTTGATTATTACTTTATTATCTTCCCTCACTTCTAAGCTGCCTGGGGTTCAAGAGGATGAGCCCTTCTGGAAGGAACATGGAAAACTTAAGACTACTTCAAGAGATAAAAGAGTAGACATTAAGGGAAAAAAATCATGTTTGTCCTGCACTCCTGAAAGGGGTAGATTAAAGGAAAAAGCATCCCATAGTTAGAGGAAGACAGATGGCAGGAAAGATGAAAAGTCACAATGTAGACACCATCTTGTTTATTCTGCAGGCATCGTTGCTATGCTACTTAGTAACATAGCCGTGCATTTTACATGGTCCAGGGCTGAATACAAAAGCAGTAGCAGCCCTGGCTCCAGCAAATACAGTTGTATCCAAAACTCTGTGTTCGAAAGATTACTTGCAAATACAACAGTCTAGGTGTCCGGGCTGAGTAGAGACCACACCCTTGAGGGAGATCAGAATATTCGCCTCTGCTCCTTTGCTTGTAGAGAGAGGACATTTACAAACATTCCATCCTGATAACTGCAAAATTCAAGCTCATGTCTCTTGTTCTGTAATTTATTTCTTCCATATGTAAATAATACACTGATAAAATTTTGAAGTGATTTAAATAACCACACAGATGTACATTCTCAATGGCATTATTTCATAATCACTTGTTAAGGCTCTTTGTGGGAAAGCTGGAAACCATGATAAATAATAGAAAGAAATAACTAAGGGGTTAGGCACTGGTGCACCTGGTTACCATGTGCAAGGGCTCAAGTTCAAGGGTCTGGCTCCTCACCTGCAAGGGGAAACCTTCACAAATGGTGAAGCAGGGCTTCAGTTTTCTCTCTATCTCTCTCTCTCTCTTTTCCCTCCTCAATTTCTCTGTCCTATCAAATTAAATATTAAGAAAAATCTAAAAGAGAAAATAGAAATAGCCAACACAGAGGCTAAAATATACTATTGTATGCACACTAGAGAATTAAATTATAAGTATAGTGTATATTTAATAAAATGCATCTAAATAACATAAAACTGGTACCAACTCATAGTCAATAATATTTAAGGAGAATATGTGACATTAGAAATTAAGAGAAGTCCCCCCTTTTCCCAGTGTCTTAAAAAAAAAACATATTTATTGGGCTGGGTAGACAGCATAATGGCTCTGTAAAAGACTTTTATGCCTGAAACTCTGAGGTCCCAGGTTCAGTCTCCTGCACGACTGTCAGCCAGAATTGAGCAGTGTTCTGGTATCGATCGCTGCATCTTTCTCTCTGTACCTCTGTCTTATTTCAATAAAAATAAATATTTTAAAATTATTAACAAAAATAATATTTAAAGAGTCAGTTTCTAGAAAGAAAAATAATTGGAAAATACCCTAAGTGATAGATTTACAGAATATAAAATATAAATATAGTAAAAACAACTAGAGAAATGGCAAATTACCTACAAAGAAAAAATATATTAATAGGTAGTGAGTCTAAATAACAACTATAGAAACAGTGAATCAGGTATCCAGTATTCAACTGGAGGAAAAAGCAGTTGTACTTCAGACAGAACTCACACTGAGGAATATAGAGAGATTTCTTTTTTTCCAAATAGGAAATAATACATAGTCTCCTTTTAATGATCAAATCAACCTACAACAGCAAAATATCATGACAGACACGTTTGCTGAGTTACATAACATATTGGGGTGGGCTTCTAAATGTCTTGGCATGCAAAATTTATTTATATTGTATCAGGTATTAGAACCTCATTCCTTTTTGTTGAGTAATATTCCACTGTGTGGCTATACTACTTCAGATAAAGGACTGAGGACTAGAATATACAAAGAACTCACCAGACTCAACAACAAAATAGCAACAACCCCATTGAGAAATGGGGGACGAGGGTGATGTGGGTAGAATCTTCTGCAAAGATAGATGAAAAAAATGCTCAAAGTGGGGCCAGGCGTACCTAGTAAAGTGCCCACACTACAGTGCACAAGGACCGGGGTTCAAGGCCCAGGTTCCCTCCTGCAGGGGGGAAGCTTCACCAGTGGTGAAGCAGGGATGCCAAAGTGTCTCTTTGTCTCTTTCCCTTCTTCGTCTTCCCCCTCCTGTGTCAATTTCTCTGTCTCTATCCAATAATAAATAAATCATATTTTAAAAAATGCTCAAAGTCACTGATCAGGGAATGGCACATAAAAGTGTGAGATGCCTGTGTGGATGCCACACATTAGGAGAGTCAGAAAAAAAAAAAACGACTGTTGGAGAGGCTGTGGGGAAGGGGTAGTAAGAGAGGGGAAGTAATCCTCCATTGCTGATAGGAATGAGGAATGTATTTTAATATTGAGATCGAAATATATTGTCAAGTAAACAAAATTCGCAATGCGGTAATCTGTAACTAATGCAGGTTAGGAAGACATTGCATGTGGAATTTCTGAGAGTTAAATGGTCTATAGATATGCTGACTATGAAAGCAGAATGGAAGCAAAATAATGGGAAAATTGTTTTTAAAGCTAAAGCTAAAATGGCGGAAGTTAAAATTGTTCCACATACTTAGGACAATTTTTGATATTATGGGAAGAATAAGAGGGTGCATTAAAAAATCTTTCCAAGCTCTCTTGAATATTTGGAAAAACAAAGGTATCAATTAGTATTAATAAAATAGGCTTTAGTTCATGAATCTGAATAGGCCCCAAAGTTGTTCTCCATGGAGAAGGTCAGCTTTTGTAGACCCTTTATATCTTTTTTTTTTCCAGCCTCTTCACTGATTCCTGAATTTTTTTTCCTTTTTCTTTTTTTTCTTTTTTTTTTTTACTTTTCTGTTATGCTTTCATCCTTTCCATTTTTACCTTCCCTTCTTTCCTCCTTTCATGTTACTCTAGAGTATCTGTAATATTAACTGTTCCTTTGGAACACTATTTGAATATTTATTTATTTATCTATTTATTCCCTTTTGTTGCTCTTGTTGATTTATTGTTGTAGTTATTATTATTGTTGTTGTCATTGTTGGATAGGACAGAGAGAAACGGAGAGAAGAGGGGGAGACAGAGAGGGGGAGAGAAAGACAGACACCTGCGGACCTGCCTCACCGCCTGAGAAGCGACTCCCCTGCAGGTCCGGGGGCTGGAACTGGAACAGGTGTTTGTGCTAAGAACAACACTTACTGCAGTTTTAGTCGAATACATCTCTTAATATATATATATGTATCTATCTATCTATTTACATATAGATAGATACATATATATATATATTTTTTTTATTTAAGAAAGGATTAATTAACAAAACCATAGGGTAGGAGGGGTACAACTCCACACAATTCCCACCACCCAATCTCCATATCCCACCCCCTCCCCCGATAGCTTTCCCATTCTCTATCCCTCTGGGAGCATGGACCCAGGGTCATTAAGGGTTGCAGAAGGTAGAAGGTCTGGCTTCTGTAATTGCTTCCCCGCTGAACATGGGCATTGACTGGGTCGGTCCATACTCCCAGTCTGCCTCTCTCTTTCCCTAGTAGGATGGGTCTCTGGGGAAGCTGAGCTCCAGGACACATTGGTGGTGTCTTCAATCCAGGGAAGTCTGGCCGACATCCTGATGACACCTGGAACCTGGTGACTGAAAAGAGAGTTAACATACAAAGCCAAACAAATTGTTGAGCAATCATGGACCCAAAGCTTGGAAAAGTGGAGAGGAAGTATTAGGGAGGTACTCACTGCAAACTCTAGTATACTTCTGCTTTCTTACTTTGGTGCCATACTCCAAACTCAGTCAATTTCTGCTTTGCGTTTCTACTTCTTTTTTTTTTTTTTTTTTTACATGCATAACATTCCCCAGATTCCCATTTAGTAATACAACCCCCACTATATTATAGTCATTAAAATGTGTTTTTTTTAACAGAGTTTGGGCACAGGGGAAGTGAAAGTAACCTTTCCACCACTAAATGTAGATATTTGTGTCATGCATCCTATAGACACACGGTTGGGGCGTGCCGGGGGCATGTGGTACTCGGGGAAAGACACAAAGCCGGAAGGATGCTTTCTGATTTCTGCTCTGCACTAAATTTGCTCTGTGCCCTTTCCAATTCACCTAGCCTCTCTGGGTAATAATACTTGTTCTTCCTGCCTTGAGGGTAAAAGGAAATGATGGCTATTACATTGTTCATACACAGTTCAAGGTGCTACTATTACCAAAGTATATGCCGTACATCGAGAGAGAGAGATAGAGAGAGAGAGAGAGAGAGAGAGAGAGAGAGAACAAAGTGCAGTTAAATCCTGCAGCCACTTGACTGATTATTTTTTCCTCTCCCCTAGGGAATTACTCAATCAAATGTTGAGCTACCCACTTTAGAAACCTTCCAGCTGTAAAATGATCAATACTTGGTCTGCTTCTCTTTCTATTTGTCTCAGGTAGTGTTGATATGGGCACAAAAGTTAAGAGGGGGAAAAAAAATCTGGAGTTGAAAAGTGATTTTTCCACATGAAGATAAATTCTGATGTTAGCTATGATTCATGCTGAGAACGTTCAATATAAAGCATTCTCATTCCTCAATGCCTCACAGATGATTGAGAGTATTAATCAGATATAAACTTAAGCATTATTATTATTATTTTCTACCAAGTTTATGGCTGGAGTTGTGATGCTCTCTCTTTAATTCATCGCACCTAAAACTCCCTCGCTTTAGCCTGAGTCTCTGCGCGTCATAACGTGTACCCTACCAGAGTCCTCACCACACAACCCTAGGGACTTCTTTTTTGTTTTTGTTTTTCTTCAAAGTATTGTTTAAGCTGATCCATAGTCACTGTATAACTCCTGTGAATTTAAGTAGGGCATCATGTTACATAAGGGCGTTTCCTTCCTTTGTAGGATGCTATTTGATATGATCAAACTATTGCCTTCCGAGCTTCTGCCTTCTTATTCCATGAAGTTCATTTTCTGTAGCAATGCATAGAAATCTCCCCCCCAAGCTATTAATTCACTTTACTTTTTATTTCTTGTGTTTATCTTCCTTAGGTGAATCATTTTCACTATATTGGAACGTAAGACAATTTCTATAATGGATTTTTATTATTGAACTATTTAAATCAATTATATTTCTTCTCTTGACTATGGTCGATAATGTGGTTTTAACCAACTCTCTCGCAGAACAGCTAGGTGATTTGAAATAAATTTGCTTAAAAAATTACCCTGAAGATATTGGATAACTACCAAGTAGTGAGATATTATGGAGACAAGAGTGAAAAGGAAAGAAACATGATGTTTAGTGCTACTTTAAAAACACATCATCATCCACTCAAAAATCATGATTGAAAAGTTAATAAACTAAAATAATTTTGAGGATTCATGGTCTATGAAAAAATGGAAGTTCAAGACTCACTCAGGGAGAACAGCCATAGTGACCCAGTAATCTTAATGTTCCTGCCATCACTAACCCCTATTCTAGCTACCTACTTGAAATTAGGAGACTAAAATAATCTAAAACCTCAGGTTATCTCTACATTAAATATATGCAATGACACTTACTCAACAATATGAATTTCAGTTGGAAAATCCAGAGAAGCTATGTATAGTGAAGTCAGACTGAGAATCTGGGCATGCATTTTAAGATAAAAATCCTGTGATCACCCCACCAATGTGTCCTGGAGCTCTGATTCTCCAGATGTTAGCATGATGCCAACCTGACTTCCCTGGGCAGATGACCCCACCAATATGTCCTGGAGCTCCGCTTGCCCAGAGACCCACCCTACTAGGGAAAGAGAGAGACAGGCTGGGAGTGTGGATCCACCTGCCAACGCCCATGTTCAGCGGGGAAGCAATTACAGAAGCCAGACCTTCCACCTTCTGCACCCCGTAATGACCCTGGGTCCATACTCCCAGAGGGATAAAGAATAGGAAAGCTGTCAGGGGAGGGGATGGGAAACGGAGTTCTGGTGGTGGGAATTGTGTGGAGTTGTACTAATCTTACAATTTTTGTCAGTGTTTCCTTTTTATAAATACAATTTAAAAAAAGGGGAAAATCCTGTAATTATCAATAATACAAAAATGGAGAATGTAAGTCTAGGAATAAAAAAACATTTAAATGAATCAAATGTTAACTCCTAGAACTAAGAACTCCAGTTATTAAAATGTGTTACTGAGTAAATTGCATAACATTACTTGCCCAACTACGGCAGCTGTGCTGCTCAACTAGGCTGTCTTCTGGGCTCTCGTTATCTCGTAAGCGTCTAAGTGAGATTATACCTTGTCCATTCAGAGGAAGTTATCAGGCATTATATAACTCACACTCCAAATTATCCTGGCTTAAAATAAGTCATTCGATCATGTTTCACAATTCTGAAGAATTATTGATGCCCAGCTGTGTTTTTCACTATCTCCTTTGGAATTTCTTATAAGAATACAGAAACATGGTCAGTAGGGATGGAATAGTCAATAAACAGGTGGGGAGAAGCACTGCATAATGGTTATGCAAGAAGACGTTCATGCCTGAGGCTCTGAGGTCCCAGGTTCAATCCCCAGATCTGAGCAGTGCTTTGGTTTCCCTTATTCTCTGTATCTCTTTCATTAAAATAAATGAAATACATTTTCTTTTTAAAAAAAGAAATATTCAGTATGGATTTGCTCATGTGTGTGATATTTTGATGTGGATAACTAAGGGACACTGAAAAAATGAACTTTTTGTTTAAATAGCTTTTTTTTTTTCTTCTGTGGGTTTCTCTCCTTTGTCTTGGCAGTATGGTAGACCACTTCGATTATGATTCAAAACTCCATATAAACACTATGTTGAGATCTTCCTAAGTCCTAGACTTGAACTAACATCATTTGCATTATTGGAACAAGCAAATCACTTTACCCCCACCTTGACACTAGTATCTGGCTGGGGTGTCCAGAAGCTAATAGTTACTAGTGAGGGTGAGCCATTCAGACATGCCTAATGGACACCAGCACGTTAGATTAGGGAAGTCCACCAGGCATCAAGCATAGATGTTAACAAGAAATTAGAATATGGAAATTAAAGTCATAGCAACCTAGTCTGGGTGGGATATTAACATTCTAGAGTTTCGGCCATGGCAAGTAGCTGAAATCACCGAGAAAGCGATGAATGGGAGAATTAAAGGAGTGAGAAGTTTTTCATTACCTTTCTATAAAATACTGGTAAGTGCGAGACATTTCATATGAGGCAGAATTGTGTGTGAGAAAGAGTGTCATATGGCAGTCTGAGTCAGTCTTATATGAAGTTGTTGTGTCATTTATTTGACACAGTTAGTAATAAAAAATGGTGAATAACTTAGTTGAATGTGCCGTATGCCCCTGGGGTAAAATAAATAGAAACAATGCCCTGCTCGGGTTTATTTAAAGATTCATGGGTAGATGAGGTTCCAGGACACATTAGTGTCATGGTAGCTTGTGCAACTTGGTGCCTGAAAGGTGGTAAGATATAAAGCAGGGCAGGTTGTTCAAGAAACAGGAACCTAAAGATGGGGTCAAGAGTCCTCATATAGGAAGAAGCTAGGAAGTCTATTTTAGATAGATCCCAAGGGGGTCATGACTTCAGTAATTTTTGCCTGAGCCTGATAGCCAACATTCAGGTGGGCTAAAAGCCTTGTCTCGCAACATGGTGTCACAGTTGAGAATAGGGCTAGAAAGCTGGGGGCCGGGTGGTTGGTGCACCTGGTTGAGTATATATGTTAGAGTGTGCAAGGACCCAGGTTTGAGCCTTTGGCCCCCACCTGCAGGAAGAAAGCTTCACAAGTGGTGAAGTAGGGCTGCAGGTGTCTCTCTCTCTCTCCCTTTCTATCACCCCCTTCCCTCTTGATTTCTGGTTGTCTATCCAAAAAAATAAAGATAATTTTAAAAAAATTAAAAAATTGGTTAAGCGCACTTGGCGCAAAGCCCAAGGACCGGTGTAAGGATTTTGGTTCAAGCCCCCGGCTCCCCACCTGCAGGGAAGTTGCTTCACAAGTGGTGAAGCAGGTCTGCAGGTGTCTGTCTTTCTCTCTCCCTCTCTACTTCCCCATCCCTCTCCATTTCTCTCTGTCCTATCCAATCACAACAACAATAATAACTACAACAATAAAACAACAAGGGAAGCAAGGGAATAAATAAATATTTAAAAAATTAAAAAAATAGAACAAGAAAGCTGGATCAGGGTAGAGAGTAGCTCCCAAATATTAGGGAAATATATAAATATCATTAGCTGATCTGATCTAGGGCTCATATCTATTGATCTTTAGGTTAGGAGCCCCCCCCCCCAAGCCCTATCCCACTGGGGAAAGATAGAAACAGACTGGGGGAGTGGATCCATCTGTCAACATCCATGTCCAGCAGAGAAGCAATTACAGACCAGACCACCCACTCTGAGAACTCCGTAGAGAATTTTGGTCCATCCTCCCAGAGGGATAAGGCTTCCAACGAAGGAGATGGGATACAGTATGCTGGTGAAAGGAGCTGTATGGAATTGTACCCCTCTTATCCTACAGTCTTGCTAAGCATTATTAAATCACTAATAAAAAAATCCATGGAGGAGGGATAAGCTTAAGATATTGTCAAAGTATTTCGAGGGACTGAATGGTTCACTGATTATCCTCTCCTGAATACAAAGGTTAAGGAGGTGGCCTTAGGAAATCTACTTAAAGTATTTTCAATTTTCTGCATTACTCTATCGGTACAATCCGTCCCCTTCATGTGCAAATAACATAGCAGCAGATTAGGATAAACAGACCCGTTTTGTACCCATTCAAATTTGACTTCCTGCATCATTTCAGCTCCCCTCTGAAGCAGTTAGCAAAATCCAGGACTATTTATTGAACTGAGGGGTTATAAACTCTCTTTTGCATTTGGCTTTTGGGGAATTATATTGGAAACACAAAATATATTGGAAATACAAGGGTAATGAGGAAGTTCAAGTACTATGGGGGGAAGAAAGCCCACCTCTGGAATGAGAGAAGGTATTTGCTGCTTCACCCCCATCAGCCCACTTCAGTACCCAGTATGAGTCAAGGTGGCTAAAGACCTGAGCAGATACCTCAGCTCTGTTTTGATCTGGCTTTATGTTCCTTTGTGCTTCAAATGATGAAACAGGTGGCCAGGTGGCGGCACATTCTGTTGAGTGCACATCTTAGGATTCAGGCCACTGGTTCCTTTCTGGCGGGGGTGGGGGGGGCTTTACAAGCAATAAAGCAGTGCTGCAGGTGTCTCTCTTCCTCACTCCTTTTTTTAATTTTTTTCCTCCAGGGTTATTGCTGGGCTCGGTGCCTGCACCATGAATCCACCGCTCCTGGAGGCCATTTTTTTCCCCTTTTGTTGCCCTTGTTGTTGTAGCCTCGTTGTGGTTATTATTATTGCCATTGTTGATGTTGTTCATTGTTGGATAGGACAGAGAGAAATGGAGAGAGGAGGGGAAGACAGGGGGAGAGAAAGACAGACACCTGCAGACCTGCTCCACCACCCGTGAAGCGACTCCCCTGCAGGTGGGGAGCCACGGACTGGATCCTGACGCCGGTCCTTGTGCTTTCTGCCACATCCGTTTAACCCGCTGCGCCACTGCCCGACCCCCTCCTCACTCCTTTTTATTCCCCCTTCCATCTCAGTTTCTTTCTGTTTCTATCCAATAAATTAATAAATTAAAAAATGAATAAACTAGGGCCATTTTTTTTTTTTAATTTGAGCCTGGTACAAGTAGGTAAAACCAGCCTTTCAACCTAGTAGACCCAGACAATAGAAAGATGTGTTTGGAGCTCCTGGAATGCCAAGTAACTTAATGAATTGGGCCAGAGTCTAGGACAAAGGTTTTTTTGTTTTGTTTGTTTGTTTTTGATAAGATTTTTTTTTCTTGCAAATTTTTCCCCCCTTTCTCTTCTGAGGAAACTAGTTTAAATAGTTGAGGGTGTTTTTAAGACGTAAGAACTTTGACAATCCGGATACTTCAGAATTGTCTATTAGTAACTTTAGAAAACTGGTTTAAACTTTGTTCACTATAGACTCTTTATGAGCTGAGCCCACCCATGCCAATGGTATCTTCTCTCTGTGCTACAGAAATGCAGAGTAAATAGATTGGCTGCTCTCCTGCTACTGTCAAGATCACACTGAGCCTCTTTCCTTAACTGTTGAGTTGGGAAATTGAGGCTGAAGCGAAAGGTGTGCTGATCTGAAGGATTTCTTTTTTCTATTTCATACTTCTCACGGATTGACAACAAGCTTTCTCCCCTGAAAGTAATATGAGTCTGCCTCCTAGGAGGTTGGTGTTCATACCCCACTTTGGCAGGAGGTCACAATATTTGCTTTCACAGATTTCTTCTTTTGTTTGTTGACTTGTTCTTCAATGAAAAAGAGATCCACCCAAAGCAAGTTGCTAATAGACAGTGTGTGTGTTTGTTTTGCTCTCTTGGCTCTGATTACTCTGATTACTCTGGTGTACTTGAAATACAAATTGAACTGCACACCTCTAGTTCAAACTTCCAGTCATATCAATTGTGACGTGACTCACAACCTCTGATGAAGGAACAGAAAAAGATTATTTACGACTGGCTTGGTCTTAAAAGACCCAGAGTGATTAACACACTGTCTTGAAGATGGGCTAAGTCATGCAGCCCTGGCCATTAGGTTCCCTGTTTATTATTAGTTTGTTACCAATATCAATCAAAGGAATTGTAACCCAGTTCACATCAACAGAACAGTTTGATAGGAGGGAAGAAATCTGCATAGCATGGTGCCATTGATCAGGGAACGTGATCAATCTCTAAGCAACATTAAGGTCTTTTATTTTTCTGGGAATTGCAGAAGATTTTAGGGCTGCAAAACGGCCAGGAAATTATGCCTCCCTGCATTCATATCTGACACCAGTTGGCAGTGGCCAGGCATTTTGCAAAGCTCTGGAGCTGTAGCTCCATCGACACTGATCTATCTGTAAGTGAAGAGCTGCAGCTCTTTGCTGGCCATGCAGAATAACTGGGCCATGGGTTATATAAGCTTGTGGCCGGTAAGGGCCTGCCATGTGGAGATATCTTTCCTGGCTCTACTCCCACGGTCAGTGCAATGATTTACCATCTCAGCAAGGTTGGACACAGAGATTTTTCATTATGCCATTCTTTCCCTTCTCAAATATAACAAAATCTCCTCCTTGCCCCAGTTTTTGCTTCCAAAGACTTGAGACTATTTTGTAGTAAGACTTTGGTGGAAATCATTCAGCACTAAAAGAAAATAGTTTTCATCAGGAATCACAATCGACTGAACACACTAGGTAGGTACAACTACTAGTTTTCAATTATTTATCACAATACTAGATGGTATTCACAGATTGTCACATTGGGTAGCTTACAACAGCAATTTCTTATTGAGCGGTTCTGGATACCAGGAGGGCAGTATCTCTGGGAGTGTTACAGGCAGGGTTTTGGCAGAGCTGCTTCTTTATGGAGAGTTGTTGGAACAGTGTCTTCTTGAACTGTCTCCGTCAATATCATCATCATCATCATTTTCCCTCTTCTTTGATTTACATTGCTCTTTCTTCTGCAGTCAGATCTTCTCTTTCCTGCTATAAGAGTACTTATGACTTGCTTTGGGGTAAACTTAGATAATACATGGTGAGGGCAGTGAGATAGCTCATGGGAAAATATGCTGCTTGCTGTGTGTGATGCCCGAGTTTGAGTGTGGTCACCACTGCCTTGAAGGAAACTTCAGTGCGGAGGTCACTTTCCTCTCTGCCTCTATCTGAGGAGAAAAACACAACAGTAAAGGATATTGCTACTCTGTCTAGAGCCTAAATAGTTGCACCAGGAATTAACTGGCTTATGCAGTAGTGTGTAAGACGTTGAGTACTAGTGCCAGCAACTATGGAAGCCAGTCTGGGAGCACCATGGATGCTGAAGTTATGCTCAAGTTTCTCTCTCTCTCAAATAATAAAATTCTCAGCTCAAAGAACTCAGTGTACACATACAAAGTTCTATGTTCATTCTTTTGGCCCATAAAATAAAATAAAATAGTAAAGTAAAATAAAATAAATTAAAAAGCTTGTAGTCCCCAAATTCAATCAGATTCCACTATCTACATTTGCCAAATGAAATACCAGTCTGAGGTTCCAAGAATTAGACATTGATATCCTTGACATTTCACAAGGCAATTAAAATTATCTAAAAATTTATATGTCAATAATAATCTTTTAGTAATTGTTAGACTATAAAGACACCACACAAGTCAATCTATATGGCTGAAGTTCAGCTACATTGAAAATTAAATCATCCAGCATTTGCAAAATCCCAAGTCCGTATCTTATGTGTGATCTTCAACACTGAAGAGAAAGCTTCTAGCAAAAGGTGAAAAGTCCTCTCAAAAAATCGGAGAAAATAAAATTGGAGTTTGCTATAGAAAAAGTTACTTTTTATCATGTCAAGAAAAAAAAAACCCTGCATTTTTTCTCGTTTGTCCTGAATATGTATTTGAAAATATACCCAGAATATAAATGCAGAAATACAATTCAAATATGAGTAAAGGAACAAACTGAAAACATAATATACTTTTCCAGAATAATAATTGTATGAAACAGATCGAAAAACCTTCATGAGAAATCATACACACTTAATTTCGGAGATCTTCAAAGGTCATCTCTGGGTATTTGTAGGTAACTGGTATTTGCTTTGAGGCCTCAGAAGGCTGAGATAATATTTGAAAAGGAAGAATTTTTGACAACTAGTGAATGTATCTTTTAGTGCTTTTGTAAAAGGACTGGAATTGGTAGGCACCTTAGTGAATGGCACTGTAGGAAGTCTAAATCTATTATATCAAATGTTGAAACTAAACAAAAAAAAAAAAAAAAGAAAAAAAGCTGGTAAGAATCTAGCTCTCCGAAGGAAAATGGACTTTTGACATAGCCAAAGTCTGTGCCAAACATTATAAACTCTATAGCCATGAGTCTCTTAGGAAAGAGAAGAGAAGGAAAATATTTTTAGGGAAAGTAAAAAGAAGATATTAATGCTAGAAATATGAGACGCAAAGGAGAGAATTAGGGTCAGGTGTGTAGAGTAAGGAACGTATTGAGGGGGCTGGGTGGTGGCACACCTGGTTAAGCACACATAGTACAAAGCATAAGGATTCATGTTCAAGCCCCCGGCTCCCCACCTGCATTTTGCTTCACAAGCTGTGAAGCAGGCCTGCATGTGTCTTTCTCTCTCCCTCTTTATCCCCTCCCATCTCAATCTCTCTCTGTCCTATCCAATAAAATAGGGGGGAAAGAAAAGAAAAAGGAAAAAAAAATGACCATCTTGGAGTGGTAGATTCACAGAGCTGGCACTGAGCCATAACACTAGAGGCAAAAAGAAAGAAAAATTTTTTTCAACTTCATATAACTTTATTTCCAATAAAAACAAAATGTTAAGTATATAACTAAAAGGGATTGCATTTACTTTTACTTTTTATTTATAAAAAGGAAACAATGACAAAAACCATAGGATAAGAGGGGTACAAGTCCACACAATTCCCACCACCAGAATTCCGTATCCCATCCCCTCCCCTGACAGCTTTCCTATTCTTTATCCCTCTGGGAGTATGGACCCAGGGTCACTGTGGGATGCAGAAGGTGGAAGGTCTGGCTTCTGTGGTTGCTTCTCCTCTGGACATGGGTGTTGGCAGGTGGATCCATACTCCCAGCCTGTCTCTCTCTTTCCCTAGTAGGGTGGGTCTTTGGGGAAGTGGAGCTCCAGGATACATTGGTGGGGTCTGTCCAGGGAAGTCTGGTCGGCGTCATGGTAGCATCTGGCACCTGGTAGTAGTAGCTTACATTTGCACTAGTCTGAGGATTTCCTGTGGACTACAGAACTTTCTTCCAGAGCTTAGACAATGCAAAAAATCAGGTGTGTGGGGGCAGGTAGTGACACATCTGGTTGAATGCACATCTTACAATGCACCAGGACTGGAGTTCCAGCCCCAGTCCCCACCTGCAGGGGAAAAGCTTTGTGAGTGGTGAAACAGGGCTGTAGGTGTCTCTTTGTTTCTCTCTCTCTGTTCCCACCTTCCTTCTCAATTCCTGGCTTTCTCAATACAATAAATAAAGATAATAAAAAATACAAAGAGAATTAGTGATACCTGGGACAACCTTCACATTATTTACCCTGCACAGAATCTTTATTATGTGTCCTACACAGCCAGCTAGAATTTCTCAACTGAATTGAGTTGAAAGAACATAGAGATTCTCTCTCTCTCTGTATGTGTGTGTTGCTACCCAGAGTACTTCTTTTTTTAAAAAATATTTATTTGTTGCCCTTGTTTTTATTGTTATTGATGTCGTTGTTGTTGGACAGGACAGAGAGAAATGAAGAGAGGAGGGGAAGTCAGAGAGGTAGAGAAAGACAGACACCTGCAGACCTGCTTCATAGCCTGTGAAGCCACTCCCCTGCAAATGGGAAGCCAGGGGCTTGAACAAGGTTCCTTATGCTGTTCCTTGTGCTTTGTGCCACGTGTGCTTAACCCACTGCGCTACTGCCTAACCCCCCCCCACCCCCCAAAATACTTCTTAAGCTCTGGTTTATGATAGTGCTGTGGCTTGAACCTGGGACTTAGTAGCCTTAGGTTTAAAAGTTGTTTGCATAACCATTATGCTATTTCTTCAGCCTTGTAATTGTTTGCTAATGTATTCCTTAATGACTGCCTTTAATTCCCTTTCCTGTATCACTCCCAAATTCTGCCTTGAGGCATTTCCAGGAATCCTTTCCTAAATAAATTATTTGCATGTGGACATTTGTCACAGCGTCAGCTTCTGGAAGGTCCCAAACTAAAATAATTGCTGTGAGAACATGGTATAGGAAGCCAGCTCTCAAGATAGAATTAGGGAATTGGATGACAACACTTGTTGGCCAGAAGGATGGGAGAACAGCAGTCTAATAAATGCTCATATGCTATCATATCAGAATTAAAAGGATGCACACTTGTGAATACTAGTGAATTGAGGCATATTGGGAAATGCACCAACTGAAGGATTCCAGTGCGGCAGTGGACATAAGGTTCGAGCAGCTGACTGCTTGTGAAATGTCTTGGAGCAGACAGGGACACACCTGAGGGCATGGCTAAAAGCCAGAGATGGCTGTGCTTTCTTCTCTTGCAGCAGAGGTCAAGCTGTCTTGGCAGTCATAAGCAGTCTCTCACTTGAGGGCTTCCATCCCTCTCTCTTTTGCTTGTGATGAAACAGAAACAGATTGCTGCTATAAGCGCTGCCTCTATCCAGGGGCACAGCAAGGATTTCTCTTGGCTCCCAACAGCATCTTTTTGGATGCTCATTATGGATACTTGATGGCGGTAGGTTAGCGAGACACAGGAGTTGCTACCTGGAATAATGAGTCACCCGAGTTTAGTAAGATACAATTGCTGCTGCCTAAGGATCGGGAATGGGCAGACCTATCACAGAGGAGATTTTTTTTTTTTCTTCTCTATTTCACGCCCAGTGATAAAGGTAAAAGGAAGATGGCATGGGTCATGGTCAGACAATAGCAATACAGATCCAGGTCCCTCGGTGACGTAGGCTTCGGTTTTTCTGACTGGAAAAGAAACCTAAAGGCACAAAGATGCTGATCAAAGATAGCAGAATCTAGCCTGAAGACTAGAGATAGGTAGATCTCACATGTGCTTTTGGTAACAACTGTCTATCACAGGGAAGTGTACTCAGAGTCCATTTTCAAAGCGATTATGGTGGGCTGTGTCTTCAATGATCAATGATAAGAGTAGAGCAAAGTGAATGTAGGGTCTGATAAATATCTAAATGCTGGCTGTATCACTTCCATATATTTATGCCAACTCTACAAAAGTCAAGCCCTGCCTTGCTTTACCTCAAGACTTTTTCTCAGACAGCATCAGTCAGTCTTACAGGGCTGTGTTTACTATACTCTTTCCCGTCTCAGGAACAACCCTCAACCAAGACTTTTACAAGTTAGTAGATAGGCCTCCGACCTCCTAGCACTTCCCCATGCAGGGGAGAAAGATAAACTGCATGGTTTCAACCTTTTGGTTTCTAGAATTGTCAGCTAAATCGAGTACCGATTTCCTATATAGACACGTAAGCATTTTAATGTGCCCAGAAGTGAGAGGTGTGGCTGGATTAGTCTGTTACTGCTGCTGCAACCAATTCTACAAGTTTAGTCCCTTAAAACAACAGACATTTATTTTCTACCCGCCAAGTCTGAAAGTCTGAAATGGATCTCACATGGAACTAAAATAAAGCTGTCATGAGGACTGCGTCCCCTCAGGAAACCCCAGAAGAAGTCCATTTCTTTGCTGTTTCTAGATTCTAGAGAGAGTCTTCAGATCAAAGACTTCTTCTTCACCTATGCCATCTTTCCAACTTTTTTTTTTCATTTTCTTTTGTTTAATTTTTTTATTATCTTTATTTATTAAATAGAGACAGCCAGAAATTGAGGGGGGGTGATAGAGAGGGGAAGAGAGAGAGATACCTGCACAACTGCTTCTCCACTTGCAAAGCGTTCCTCCTGCAGATGGGGTCTGGGGGCTCAAACCCAGGTCCTTGCCTCTGTAACATGTGTGCTCAGCCTGGTGCATCACCACCATGCCCCCATCCAACTTTTTTTTTTTAATATCAAGTCCTATAGATGGAATTCAGTTTATTAAAAATGGAAAAAATAGGGGGTCGGGAAGTAGCACAGCAGGTTCAGTGCACATGAAGCCATGTGCAGGGACCGGCTTAAGGCTCCCCACCTGCAGGGGAGTCGCTTCACAGGCGGTGGAGCAGGTGTCTGTCTTTCTCTCCCCCCTCTGTCTTCCCTCTCCTCTCGATTTCTCTCTGTCCTATCTAACAACAGCAGCAGTAACAACAATGGAAAAAAGATGGCCTCCAGGAGCAGTGGATTCATAGTGCAGGCATCGCACCCTGTGATTACCCTGGAGGCAATAACATGAAATAAAATAAAATAAAACAAAACAAAATAAAATAAGATGGTATTAGGAGATAAACAATAACAACAACAAAAAGCTTTAAAAAATTGGGAGTTGGGTGGTAATGCAATGGTTTAAGTGCAGGTGGCACAAAGAGCAAGGATCGGTTCCAGCCCCTGGCTCCCCACCTGCAGGGGAGTCGCTTCACAGGCGGTGAAGCAGGTCTGCAGGTGTCTGTCTTTCTCTCCCCCTCTCTGTCTTCCCCTCCTCTCTCCATTTCTCTCTGTCCTATCCAACAATGACGACATCAATAACAACAACAATAATAACTACAATAGAAATAGACGACATCAATAACAACAACAATAATAACTACAATAGAAATAAATGGGTAACAAAAGGAAAAAAAAAAGCAAACTAAAAAAAATCAAAAAAGAAAAAGAAAGAAAAAAATAGGCCTGGGTAGATATTGCAAAAACTTGTGCCCCAGTGAAGCTATTGTTTTTATGGCTACTTGCCAATAGAACCAGTTTTCCACTGTAAATAAAATTAGTGAGTTTATCCTGCCCTTGTTTGAGTTATCTTTTTTTTTTTTTTTTGCAGAAGGCATAAATGACTCAATGTACACTTTAGAAATGAAGGTAAATTTGTTCCACATTAGTGGCATTGTTGGCACTATGTGCCCAGTGACTAGGCAGAGAGAGAGAAAATTCTCTTAAACCCCTCAAAGCAAAAAGAGAATAAAGACCATTCTACATATTTAGACAAAGAAGAAAAGGACTTTCAAAGTCCAGAGGCAATCCAGGAAGTTTTTATTTAATTTATTTTTTAATTTAATTTAATTTTTTTTTTTACCAGAGCACTGATCAGCTCTGGTTTACGGTGGTGCAGGGGATTGAACCTGGGACTTAGCTTCAAAGCTTCAGGCATGACAGTCTGTTTGCATAACCATAACGCTATCTACCCCTGCCCTCCATGAAGTTTTTATGACTCTTGTTTTTTACTGACCAAGTGGTAAGGGTGTGTAAGGTTTTTTTTTTTTATCGTTATTGAGGGTGACCTACATTTCTTCCTGAGACCCCAGCTTTGCTTGAATTTCTCTCTAAGGAATATATTTCAGGGTGTGATTCCATAGCACAAAATAAAATTGTGGACATCTAAGTCAATTACTTCAACATGCCAAAGATAACAACAAGAAGAGAGAATACTACCAAAATTTAGGTATGGGGTGGGGGGAACCCTTCATCACTGAGGGCTTATTTATTTCTAAGATTCTTTGAAGAAATTTCATCTTTTTTAAATGTTTTTTTCCAGTATTTAAAAATAAGTCATTTGGGTATAAGAGAGCTTACCTGGGAGGGTACCTGCTTTGGTACATTAACAATTCAGATTGGAGAAATAGGCTGGGGGCATGGATCCACCTGCCAACGCCCTTGTCCAGAGGAGAAGCAATTCAAAAGCCAGACTGCCCACCTTATGCTGATAGAGGGCTCTGAACTCCAGCTCCATCAGGACCCAGCGAGAGAAGAGGAAAAAGGGAGGGACAGTGGGATGCAGTAACAGGTGTGTGTGTGACTTGGAAAGGAAGAGAAGGTGCGACCATCAGGGAAAAACAAGAGGCAAATCTCGCAGAGATGCAGATAGCTGTAAAAAGCAGTGCTCCCTCAGTTTCTCTCTGTCCTATCCAACCACAACGACGACAATAATAACTACAATGATAAAAACAAGGGCAACAAAAGGGAATAAATAAATAAATATTTTAAAAAATGACTAATAACATTAAATAAAAAAAAATAAAGGGGCAAGTGGTGGCACACCTGGTTAAGTGCACATATTACAGTGTGCAAGGACCTGGGTTCAAGCCCCTGGTCCCCTCCTGCAGGGGGAAAACTTCACACGTGATGAAGCAGGGCTGCAGGTGTCTGTCTGTCTGTCTCTCCCTGTCTCTATCTCGTCCTCCTTCCCGACTTCTCTGTGTCTCTATCCAATAAATAAGTAAATAAACAAATAAACCAACAAATCAGATTGAAACCTCCACCTGCTGCACTGGAAGCATTGGTGCTGTCACCTTTCTTCTCTGTCTGTCTGTGCCTCTCTTTGGGATAAAAGTCTGGAGGATAAAGTCCATCCCTCCCCCTCTTGACAGTCAGTACACGAATCAATAACTGACCTCAGAGTTGTTCGTGAAATGATGACTTATTGATCATAACCCGAAATTATGACACAGCCTCCCTCTCATTGTCTGGGTCACCTTGACCCATTGATTTTGACTGCATAATCTTAGGAGAACCACAGAGGCTACAGTTGCAGTAGTTGTGTTTCTTCTGTTCCGCTTGCTTTTGAAATCCACAAAATGCTTCCAGCTGCTAGTGGCAAGCATACTCTATAATTAGAATGTTATTAGCCTTAAAAGATGGATCTGGAGGGAGCCGGCTTTTTTGCCTTAACATCAGGCACACCGTCCCCTGACAGATTTTCTCTAGGCTTGTTCTCTGGAGACTTAGAATCTGTCATGTTTTTTTTTTTAATTAGTCACAGGGCACAAACAGCAGTAGCACTACAAGATTTTGCTTATTCTTAGTCTTTAACTAATTGCACCATTTAAATGGCAGCCAACTTAAAAAAAAATCAATAGTTGCTTTGCTCAGATGTTCGTTGAATTGTAAAAAAAAAAAAAAACCACTTTGTAGATCACTAATAAATAAATAAATTTACTTCTTTTCCCCCTGAAACTCAGATTGTGCTGTCTGTCAAGCTCTTCGTTATTTGGCCTTAAACAAATATCACATTTAATTTCTAGCCGTAATCATCTTAGATGTTTGAAAGAAACAAAACAGCCGCCTTCCCTTGCAGGGTTTCTAAATGCCACGCATGCATGTCTCACTGCCAATAACTCATTACTGCTTTGAATGGAAGTGGAATTCAAGACCACGGACACCTCAGCTGCTGATGAACGAGGCAAAAGTGTCAGGTGGTAGGAAGTTGCTCACTCAGCAAAATCACTCCACACGGAGGAGTTCACACAGCCAGAAGTGGCTCGGAAAGTCCTGCTTCAGGGGACTGAGCAGTGAGGCTGTTTAGGGACATTTTAGATGAAATAGAATTCCTGAAAGGCAAAGAAGGAGAGTTCTCTCAAACTCACGCTTTCACGGTAGTGCTTACTTAAGGATCCTGTTCTGCATATTCATTGATAAACCTTCAACCAACAGAAATAATAATAATAAACAATAGTAATAATAATCATCATCATCTGATTTGTCCCTGAAACTGGGTGAACTGAATCTTCATCACAGACTTGGCCAATAGAATCCAATGGAATTGATGTGGTGTGACTTCCATGAGTGGGTTAAACATGGCCAGTGTCTGATATCACTTATAAAAGGAACTTCAGAAATAAAGGCAGAAAGGGAAACAAAGGACAGCTCGGATGGAATTTGGTGAACGGCACCAAAGCAAAGGACTCTGGGCAAGGAGCTTTGGGGCTCTAGTCCATGACGGTGGAAAATGAGGTCAGAGTGTTTGGCAGACCTCTATCACAGGCAGAGGAGAAATTGGATCCGTACGTCAGCAGTTGAACAATGAATCAGTAACTTCCCAATAAGACAATACAAAGGGGAACGAGATAAAAAATAAAAGGATAGATGAAGGGTTGGAGGCGTCCTCCGTTTTGTAGATAGCTAGTAGGCATATTTTAGTTATATTCCAAAGGGCCTGTGGCTACACTAGATTTATTTTTTTTTCCCTGAGCCTGAAATATGCAGGTGGATCCTGAGATCCCTGCCCCACTAAGGAAAAAGAGAGAGACAGACAGGGAGTATGGATCCAGCTTCCAACGCCCATGTTCAGCGGGGAAGCAATTACAGAAGGCAGACCTTCCACCTTCTGCACCCCACAATGATTCTGGTCTGAGGCCTGGGGAAACCAGACAGAGAGACGGCAGGAGAGGCTTGCAGGGCCCTAGCAGTCAATGCTTGCTCCCAGCTCTTTGATCTCCCTGGGCCAGATGCCAGAAACAGAATGAAAGATTTTTCCAAAGGTGTTCAACTCCAGCCCCCCTTCAAATGGTAATGATACGGGTCATTCAGAGTGACAACTGCCCAGTTGAACCCAGTTAACCTCCTGAATTGTGAACTAGAAAGATAATAGTTATTTATAAGCTACAGATAGTATTTATTTACAGCACCAGGCAGATGGAATGCTCATTATACACCTATAGTCATCATCAGCTGGAAATACAAAGTTGCTAAGAGCATCTGATTTATTCCTCTTTAATAAGAGGTTCTGCTATGCTATATGAAAACATTTCCTTTTGTGATTTCCCCTTTTGTATTTATCTTTTTATAAAATTTAAGACATTCCAAGTTTAAATTGAATAGTGGAATTGAAAATGCCTTAAAAACATGAAATATGATATAAATTTTTCTTCCTCCAATGAATATAAGACAGGAATTTAAGGTTGGCAGGTATTTTGTTAATCTTCTGTTTTTCCCTAGTGAATATGAGATAATTGAGACTCAATCATTTTCATAGAGAAACAAATGAATCTGTACGGATTTTAATAATAACTCTTTTTTTAATATTTTGCTGCTTCACTTCCCCAAGTAACTTTTTTGGGGGTAAAAGATTGAGATAGGTAGATCGATGGATGGCTAGATAGATAGGTTGATAGGTAGAGAACACTGAGGTTTTCCCAGTGTGGTTTGACATTTAATTAGTGGACAAGATGAACGTTAAGTATAAAGATCCCATTCTTCTCAACTTGATAAGAATGCTAGCTACATTGAAAGGTAATTACTGGGCCTGCAAGATAGCTTACTTGTGAAGATACCTGCTTGGCTATGGGAGGTTTGAGCTGGGACCCCACTATACATCAAACATTTAAGAATAAATGAGTATTTTTGCTTGTATAATATACTTAAAATTTTAGAAACTTACATAAAACATTTCAAAAGGATTTCACTGCTCTTGACTTTGTTACTTTAACACATCCATTTGTTAAAATATTATCTTAATATGCATACTTACAGGTGAATGCTTAAATAATACTGTGTAGTTTGTATTTTGGAAAATACATCACAATACCAGGAGGGGTAAATGGCATAATGGTTATGCAAAGAGAGTCTCATGCCTGAGGCTCCAAAGTCCTGTTTAAAAAAAAATAAAAAAAAAATAAAAGGAAAACACATCACAATATATGGGTGATATTCATCCAAGGAAAGACCAAACTAAACAAAACAAAATTCCTTCAGAATAAAGCATGGTCTTTTAAAAAATTAACTAATTAATTAATTCCCTTTTGTTGCCCTTGTTGTTTTATTGTTGTAGTTATTATTGTTGTTGTCGTCACTGTTGGATAGGACAGAGAGAAATGGAGACAGGAGGGGAAGACAGTGATGGGGAGAGAAAGACAGACACCTGCAGACCTGCTTTACCGCCTGTGAAGCGACTGCCCTGCGGTGTAGAGCCGGGGTCTCGAACCGGGGTCCTTACGCAGGTCCTTGCACTTTGCGCCATGTGCACTTAACCCACTGCACTACCACCACTCGACTTCCAAAACAGTCTTAATAGAGCAGGAGAGTTGGTCCGAGAGTTGTAGTTTAAAGCTGTTTAATAGAGCAGGAGTTTAAATTTTTCATATCTGTGTTTCTGTGGCCTTTCATATATAAGTCCATCTTTGTTTTCCACCTTGTTTTTCTTCTTTTTTAAAATAAATTTAACTTTTTGATATTTATAATTAAAAGAAGAAAGAGCCGTCCTGTCATAGCAAAGCAGTGTGCCAATAAGAATGTAGGACAGACTTTAACAACATTAGGGGAAAGCCTGAAAGTCTCAGCAGTTTAGTATTAAAATGTTTGTCTCTCTAGAATTTCATGGTCACAGGTAGTATCAAAGACACAGCAATATTCATTACTAGTGGTCAGGGTGCCAGGGTAATGGAGCGCTCCCACTCCCAGTGGGAGGGACACTGCTTACTCCCTGCACAGACAGCCGGTGAGAATTCTGGCAGGCCTGGCAGGCAGAAATGCTCGGCCTAGATCAGTGTCATGTGACTGATGCCCCAGCTTCCCTTCTGAGCCAGATTTCCTCAGTTTAACAGCAACATGATAGACTACATACTGAGAAAAGTATTTACAAAGTAGTATGTGGGTTGGGGAAGATAACAGAATTTCTATCCAAAATGGTTTTCAATCCTGAGGCTCTAAAGTCACAGGTTCAATCCCCTGGAACACCATAACCACCAGAAGCCAGAGCTGAGCACTACTCTGGTCTTGGTCTCTCTCTCCTCTCTCTCCTCGCTCTCCTCTCTCTCTCTCTCTCTCTTTCTCTCCCTCCCTCTTTGTCTCCTCCCTCTCCTCTCTCTGTTTCTTTCTCTTTCCCTCTCTCCATTAAACTAAAACAAAACAAAGAAAGTAGTATGTGACAAAGTTTACTGGACAGCATATTGGAAGCAAAGAGATTCTCATAATTCTGCTTATGTCATATAGCAAACTGTTATTTGAAAATTTATTTGAAAAAATATGAAAAATCTTAAAAATTCTCATCTAAAAGATAATAATGTTGTCCATATAAATTGTATTTGTGATTTCATTGCAGTGAAATATTAAGAACTTTCTTATCCACCTAAAGAAACAAATGTACAATGTACTAAACTGTGTCTTATCACCGGACACAAAATGTTATATTAATTAAAGATGCTTAGAATACTAACTGATGATAATTAATCACGCCCCAGACACAGTGAAAGAAAACCAGCCACCTCCCTAATCATAGGCATCCTCCTGAAAGCAGCCTTCAGAAATCAACTCCTTCATCTGGCACAGTTCAGATAAGGCAACTGAGGAGTTTAAGTGACATTATCTGAGGTTTCCCTACTACCGAGTAACAGAGTGTCTGCTTGAAACAGTCTTTAACATAGGGAAAACACCTTTCCTTACAACTCTTGGCCTACCACCCAAAATATCAACAGACTTTATAGAATCAAGTTAGAATGAATCTGATGTAAATTAATAGAGGGTATGCATTTTTAATGAACACCTCTTAAAATAATTATATTACATTACCTAAATTGATTTTTGACACAATTGAATTATATTAAATGAAAAAGCCAGCTGAGTCATTATCTGCATACCCGTAGATTGAGACCCAAGGTATAACAGTGTTGTGATATGTACTTACCTGTTCAAATGCATTTTGGTGCAATTAAGAAGTTTTACTTGAAAAAGTCTAATGAGATTTGTGGATATTTAAATCATGGAGTTAATAATTCAAATCAAAATACATTCTTACCATTGTTTTTTTCAGAAGACATACTAGACATCTAATGTTAGTGTAATTTAAAATAAAGTACTTGCTTGCAGGAAGGACACCTTTATATAAAAATCATCTTCAACTATAAAGCTTCTTTTAATAATTTTTATTTGCTATTAGTAGTTTGTTACAAGACTGTAAGATTACAATGTATAACATTTGTGTCCAATGATAACACCTGGGTTTAGTACATTGTACATTTATTTCTTCAGGTGGATTAGAAGGTTCTTAATATTTAATTGCAGTGAAATCACTAATGCAATTTATATGGACATTATTATCTTTTAGATGAGAAGTTTTACGATTTTTTATATTTTATAATAAATTTTGAAATAATTACCATACCCACCACAGAAGTTCAACTATAAAACTGTAAGAAGAAAATACAACACTGTAATATTTGTGCTAAGTTCTATTTTGTTTCATCATTTCCTTTTATAATTGAGAGTATTATAACTCTACTGTCAGAATTGTAAGCATAGTTTAAAGTAGCCCATGTACCATGGAATGATCCTTCTTTCTCTAAAACCACACAAAGTTAGAAAGCTCTAAATATAATCAAATAACAAATCAAGGATGCTGTAGTCTTGACCCTTTCACCTGTCTAGTGGAATATGAAGGTAGCTAAAGATGGTCTTTTTCTAACAGGTTAATTTTACACTCAAACCATGCTGCTTTCTCCACCAAGATATAAATACTGAATGGTTCATGAATATTTTAAGAATGTCCGGTAATGTTTTGAAAGAAACTTGAATAGCAAAAATCTGTTTTCTTTCACTCTCGTTCATAATGACATAAATCAATAATTTGAAAAAAAAAAATCAGGCCTTGAACTTCAGAACCTGGTAGGTGGTGGCAAAAAATAATTAAGGTTATACAGCAACAAATTTTTGCCTTGAACGTATTTTATATTCATTCCAGGATTTTTGTCATCTTGGTTAATTTATAGTGTTTTTGAAAGAGTTGATCATACTGGATGATTCCCTTCATGGTTTAAAATTCTTTAAATATTAAAATTGACCGTCATGAGCCTCACTATCCATTTAGTTGGTGAAAGTCACTGAGAGCTGGCATGAGTGCTCATTACTGAACTATGCTAAATACAGTGTATTTGTTTCCAAAATATCATGTTTCAATGAGCCTCTGATATGTAAGGTCTCTGATATGTAAGAATAATCGCTTCTGCTTCATTACAGGCTATCCATTGAGCAGTTAGTTTGCTTTCATACTTTCATGTTGCTCATTTCCTGTTCACACAAAAAAGTATATGTAACAGGTAAAAAACAGATTTGCAAAAGTACTGAATTGTGACAGAAGAGAAAATCTGTAGTAACGGCCAGAAAAAGAGGAGCATCTAACTCCTGAAAAGAGAACCTAACTTCTGAAGGAGGTGAATAGAGAGAGAATTGAGGAGAGAGACAGAGGGAGAGGGGGAGGGGGGAGAGGGAGAGGTAGAGGGAGAGAAGAGAGAGGAGAGAGAGAGGGAGAGGGGAGAGAGAGAGGGAGAGGAGAAAGAGAGAGAAGGAGAGGGGAGAGAGAGAGGGAGAGGGAGAGGGGGGAGAGAGAGAGAGAAAATTAGTCAGTAAAACTGAGCCTATCCTATTAGTGCCAGTGGGCAAAGAGAGGAGTAATAAACTTCTCTAATCTACAAACTGACAATCAGGTAGAAGATGCCTTTTTTTTTTCTTCAAAAGGCAAGGAGTTTAGGGGAAATTCTTAGTTAAGAGGAACGTCTAATAATATTTGAGTGAAATTGGTTCCTGTAGGCACAAAGAGCTTCATTTAGCAATGTTCCTCTTTGTAAACACCCAAACTCCCTGTAGTCCATATCTATCAATTTCTTTTTTTTCCTAGAAAATTTACACTTGAATGATTTTTTGAGATGAACAAATATTTACTTGAATACATAGGTAAGGAAAAAAATAAGGCTATAACCTGTTCTTAGTACTAGTGTAGCTAGATATTTTATTTTGAGATATGTCATTTTTTTTTTTTTTTTACCTGAGCACTGGATTATGGTGAAGTGGGTGATTGAACCTGGGACCTTGGACCCTCAGGCATGAGAGTCTCTTTGCATAACCATTATGCTACCTACCCACATTCTGGAGCTATGTCTTAATGATATGTACTACTTATAAAGCTTATTAATAGTAGAATAAATACACAGGTCAAACTCAAATATTTAAAAATGTGATATAATATGTGTTTATCTCATTTTGTTTTTCCTGAAGATATCAAAAATTTGATGCAAATTGATTTTCCGCTCCCTATATCTTTTTTTTTTAATTAATTTTTTATTTAAGAAAGGATTAATGAACAAAACCATAAGGTAGGAGGGGTACAACTCCACACAATTCCCACCACCCAATCTCCATAACCCACCCCCTCCCCTGATAGCTTTCCCATTCTCCATCCCTCTGGGAGCATGGACCCAGGGTCATTGTGGGATGCAGAAGGTGGAAGGTCTGGCTTCTGTAATTGCTTCCCCGCTGAACATGGGCGTTGACTGGTCGGTCCATACTCCCAGTCTGCCTCTCTCTTTCCCTAGTAGGGTGGGTCTCTGGGGAAGCGGAGCTCCAGGACACATTGGTGGGGTCTTCAGTCCAGGGAAGCCTGGCCAGCATCCTGGTGGCATCTGGAACCTGGTGACTGAAAAGAGAGTTAACATACGAAGCCAAACAAATTGTTGAGCAATCATGGATCCCAAGCTTGGAATAGTGGAGAGGAAGTGTTAGGGAGGTACTCACTGCAAACTCTAGTGTATTTCTGCTTTCAGGTATATATTTTGCAGTAGTTTATGGATACGTGTGAACATAAGCTCTCTCTCACAGAAACTGGTGTATATTTAGGTTATGGGACTTTGTTAGAAAGTGAACTACCTGAGATGAAATTAGAGTGTACTATAAAAGGAAAGGTCTCACCCAAGTAATGAAGCTGAAGGGTTGTCATTCAACACCTGAAGTCTCTGGACACAGTCTGAGGTGAAGCATGTTGAGGTGGCCATCGTTGCGTTGGTTAGGTTGTGATCGTTGGATGCAATATTATTTGGTATGGATTGGGAGACGCATACGGGAAAGTGGGCCCTATCCAAGGGTTCCAGGACTGGGGGAAGTAGGGGCTCTATAGTGGAGATGTGAGATTCCTGCTGTCTTAGGGTTCAAAAACACAATCAATAGTTAATGTTAGCATCACACTATTTGGTAAATGGGTTAACTTTGAAAAGTCCTTCTGTTATGGTTTGCTGTACAGTATCCAGTATCTTGTATATAGCTGTGCTATTGGTTGCTTCTGATCTACTTGGTCTAGGCTTTTGAGAGAGTCCGCATATCAAATACACAGCCTATATATTGAAAAGATTCAGTTTGTGTTTTGAAAAACTTTGAGACATACAATTGATTTTCCCCCTCTCATATTAATTAACTACTGATTTATATGTCTACATTTTGCTAGGAGTGTACATAAATACCATTCCCACCACCAAAAGACTGTGACCCATCCCTCCCACCCACTCCCACCCCCCACCGTCCCAGGAAGATGCATGTCTACCCCTTACCACAGGGTTTTTACTTTGGTGCCCTACTTACAATTTGGTCAGGTCCTGCTTTTAGTTTCCCTTTCAGATCTTCTTACTCAACTTCTGTTGATGAGTGGGATCATCCCATACTCATCTTTATCTTTCTGACTTAGTTCACTTAACATAATTCCTTCTAGCTCTGTCCAAGATGGGTCAGAGAAGGTGGGTTCATTGTTCTTGATAGCTGCATAATATTCCATTGTGTATATATACCACAGCTTTCTCAGCCACTCATCTGTTACTGGGCACCTGGGTTGCTTCCAGGTTTTAGCTATTATGAATTGTGCTGCTATGAACATAGGAGTACACACCTCTTTTTGGTTGGGTGTTATGGAGTCCTTGGGGTATAACCCCAGGAGAGGAATTACTGGATCATATGGAAGGTCCATGTCTAGCCTTCTGAGAGTTTTCCAGACTGCTCTCCACAGAGGCTGTACCAATTGACATTCCCACCAGCAATGTGAAAGGGTTCCTCTGTCCCCACATCCTCTCCAGCATTTGTTGCTGCTGTCCTTTTTGATGTATGCCATTCTTACAGGAGTGAGGTAGTATCTTAGTGTTGTCTTCATTTGCATTTCTCTGACAATCAGTGACCTAGAGCAGTTTTTCATATGTTTGTTAGCCTTTTGGATCTCCTCTGAGGTGAATGTTTTGTTCATATCCTCTGCCCATTTTTAGATGGGGTCATTTGCTTTTTTGGTGCTAAGTTTGCTGAGCTCTTTATATATTTTGGTGATTAGTCTCTTGTCTGATGTCTGGCATGTGAAGATCTTCTCCCATTCTGTGAGGGATCTCTCTGTTTGTTTAATAGTTTCTTTGGATGTGCAGAAGCTTTTCAATTTGATGTAGTCCCATTGGTTTGTTTCTGCTTTAGTCTTCCTTGCAATTGGGTTTGATTCATCAAAGATGTCCTTGAGGTGTAGGTGGGAAAGTGTTTCACCAATGTTTTCCTCTAAGTATTTGATTGTTTCTGGTCTGACATCTAGGTCTTTGATCCATTTGGAGTTGATTTTTGTTTCTGGTGAGATAAAGTGGTTCAATTTCATTCTTCTGCATGTCTCAACCCAGTTTTCCCAGCACAATTTATTGAAGAGAGCCTCCTTTTTCCATTTAATCCTTTGGGCCCCCTTATCAAATATTATATGTCCATAGGTGTTGGGCCCTATATCTTTTTTGGCTTTATTTTTTACTAAGTGAATGGAATTCCTTTCTCTCTAGAATATCAGTGAGCAGCAAATAATATCGACACCTTTGGTTTTCGACACTCAAGGTTAGAATTATATAGCGTATTTGCAAGTGCAGGGTTGCTGGTCGCTGATGGATTCTGGCTTTTCTCCAGTATGTCTCCTGCTTCAGTGATGACAGGCAGTGGTCTGAGCAGTCTAGACTGTTGCTTATTTGGATCTTCTCTGTGCTGTCAGTAGTTAATGTCATGAATTCAATTTCACTTTTGTAGGTAGCTTTTTGCGATCCTAGTAAACACAGTCCTCATAGGTATTCAAACGTAATGGCTCTCCCTTTTTATTATTCCTTCTTTTAGGGGAGGGTTCATTTTGTCCGTCCACTAAGAAAAGCTCATCCCCCAAGGAAACCTATGCAATTTGACTCACGGACCTTCTGTGAACTGCAAATCTAATCTCCCTTAAAGTCGTTGCCACACTCTTCTGCTCATGGAACTATTGTGTTTCTCTGAAGTGAAGTTCAAATGAAACATTTCTTAGACTAGCACTGTGGAGGTAAATAAGCAGATATTCTCTGTCACGGGTGTCCTCGGGGTGGTTTTGTCTGATGCAGGTGATGAGAAGCTGTTAGCAGATTCTCTACCTTTATTTTCCTCATTTTTAGTTGCTTCTGGCTTACTTGGAATTTCTTCGGGGCTCCTCTCCTGATTCATTGTTGTGGTTTATTTATTTATTTATTTATTTATTTATTTATTTATTTATTTATTTAACTGTGTGTGTGTGTATGTATGTGTGTATGTGCATGCCTGTGTGCTTGCGTGTGTATGTGTGTGTATGTGTGCATGTGTGTGTATGTGCGTGCCCGTGTGCTTGTGTGTGTGCATGTGTGTATGTGTGTGTATGTGTGTGTGCGCGCGTGTGTGCGTGTGTGCGTGCCTGCTTGTGTGTGTGTGCATGTGTGCATGTGTGTGTGCGTGTCCGTGCCTGTGTGCTTGCATGTGTGTATGCGTGTGTGTGTGCGTGTGTGTGTATGTGTGTGTGTATGTGTGTGTGTGTGTGCGTGTATGTGTGTGTATGTGTGTGTGTGTGTGCGTGTATGTGTGCGTGTGTGTGTATGTGTGTGTGTGTGCGTGTGCGTGTTGTTCTTTTGTGTCCTGGATGTTGCTGTTCAGTGGTTGTGTCCTGCAAGGGACAGTCGCTCTAAACCAAAGTTCTCCTACAAAGGGTATCAGCAATTTCAGCAAATGCAACAAAGGTAAAGATGATAAATCAGAAATCAGGCAAAATAATAATAATAAAATAAGTGAGAAAGACAAAAAAGGAGGAAAGAAACAAAAACAAGCAAGCAGAAAAAAAAAGTCCCAGCTAAACCCGATCAAATCCCTTCCCCTGAAGGGAACACCATCACCACCAACCAGCGCAACAAGAACAAGGCAAAAGCCTGATCCAGCTGGGGAGACAGGAGGAAGATAAGTGCTAAGAAGGCAGAGGCACATCAAACCAGATTTCCGTCACATATGAATTCTCAAACAAACCTCAGTAAATATAACAGCAATTCTCCTTCTTCTCCTTCTCCTTCTCCTTCTCCTTCTCCTTCTCCTTCTCCTTCTCCTTCTCCTTCTCCTTCTCCTTCTTCTTCTTCTAGCGTTTGCCCTTCTTCCGTAGCCGGTCCACAGCGTCAGGTGGAGCCTGATGTCAAGTTTCGAGACCTCCTTTGAATCTGGAGAGGTGGCAGTCGTTGACTCTGTGGGTCATAGTCTGTCTGGAGCCGCAGGGGCAGTTCGGGTCGTCTCTGGCTCCCCAGCGATGGAACATAGCGGCACACCGGCCATGGCCTGTTCGATAGCGATGGAGGAGGGCTCGATCATAACGTGCCAGGTCAGAGCCGGGTTGACGCTCGCAGGGGTCTGTGATGAGGTGTTTGTTCTTGACCTCAGCTGACTGCCAACTCTGTTTCCAAGAGTCTGGAACAGAGAAGTTCAGTGTAGGCGTAGGGACCAGATTGGGTGACGAGACGTCAAGCGTTGGACAGGGTGGGCGAAGATCTCCGCGTAGATTGGCAGGTCCGGTCGAGCGTAGACGTGGGAAATGAACTTAGATGATGCCGCATCCCGACGAATATCTGGCGGGGCGATGTTGCTGAGAACTGGCAGCCATGGAACCAGCAATAATAGCAACGAGAGAGAGAGAGAGAGAGAGAGAGAGAAGCCAATAATAAAAGAAAAAGAAGTCCAAACCAGAGGCTTCTCCAGAAGAGAACCGAATCGATCACTAATCAAACACAATAACCACATCAAAGGTGAAAGGATAAAGTTATCAAATCAGAGAGAAAGAAAATAAATAAACATAAGAAAATAAAGGCGGGGGGTGGCGGCAAAACCACTGCATCACCGATGTCTAGCAAAGGCAAAATCACAAAAATAAACAAAAAAACTTTCCGCCAGTATCCACAGTGACCCAACAAGCTAACACAATACGGAACAGAGACAGCCTGCAAGCAAGTCAGACTAGGGGGAGGTGAGCCAGCTCTAGGTGCCTCTCACTGATTGCTGACAGAAGGATCCCTTGCCTTGGCTTCTCTGCCCTATTTCTCCAAACCAAACCCCTTGCCCAAGACTGCCTGTTGATCACTGATTTTTAAAGCCTGCTACCTGCTATTTTCTGAAAATCTGGAAATGAATCACCGCTGAGTGGCTAAATTACTACTACTGTGGAAAAAAAAAAAGTCTGGGCATACCTGGGAGTCAGGTTCACATGAAAAGCTAGCGGAGTGGAGACAGGGCTTCTCAGCTGGGTGTGTGCTTTGCTCTGTGCAAGACCCTGGTCTGAGCCCGGCTGCTGTGTAGGAGCTGCACTGATCTCAAGGAGACCCCAGGGTTGTGGTATTTCTGCCACTCTGTTTCTTTCTGTGTTTATTTCCCTACCTGACTTTCATGCCAGAGGCTCTAAGGTCCCAGGTTCAATCCCCCACCATCATAAACCAGAGCTGAGCAGGGCTGCTAAAACAAACAAGCAAATAAACAAAAATGCAAGTATATAATTAACTACTACCTTCCCATAATAAAGTCCAGAGACCTAGAAAAGAATCCTTTATTTATTTCCCTATCTGAATGTGAAAGTGATCCTGAGTGGTAAAATCAGTCATGTGTATGACCTTACCTCTTGTCTAAAATAAATTCATTTTACTTATTGAAAATAAATAAAAACAAGAAAGTTAATTGGTGTGTTTGAAAACCTCATCCAGGATCCCCCAGCCTTACTCTTTAATGAAAGAGCGACCTGTAGGTTTTACTAGTAATTTAATTGAGACTTGCAAAACTCAGTGGCATTTTTGTATTCCTTACTTTGACTTTGATGTATCTACTGTAAAGTCCTTCGACGTTTAAACTGTTCATTTCTTTGCGGGGCAGGGGGCATTAGGAGATGGCTCAGCTGGTAGAGGTAAGACCTGGGTTCAAGCCCCTGGTCACAACATAGAAGCACATGGGAAAGGGCAAGCTTAATGGGAGACAAAGAATTGCTGTGGTATCCCCTCTCTCTCTCTCTCTCTCTCTCTCTCTCTCTCTCATCCTCTTTGTGAACAAAGAAAAAGAAGTCCATTAGGAGCTCTGGAATGGTGTAGTCTGAAGTCCCTAGCAACAACAACAACAACAAAAAGTTTGAATTATTTAGTTTAGGTATTCTTAATTTTCTACAGGTGGCTTTTGAAACCAGGAATTTAAAAATCTTACATGAAGATATGCAAGTGATCTGTAAAACCAAGTTGATTTTAATAACTGCCCTTTGAAGTGTTTTATCACTAAATCTAACCTGAAGTCTGAATATGCAGCTATTATTATTATTGATTCATTTAAAAAAGGAGACATCAGAACCATAGGGTAGGAGGGCTACAACTCCACACAGTTCCCACCACCAGAGCTCCGTATCCCATCCCCTCCCCTGACAGCTTTCCTATTCTTTATTCCTCTGGGAGCATGGACCCAGGGTTGTTGTGAGTTGTGGAAGGTGGAAGGTCTGGCTTCTGTAATTGCTTCCCCGCTGAACATGGGTGTTGACTGGTCGGTCCATACTCCCAGTATGGACTCTCTCTTTCCCTAGTGGGGCAGGGCTCTGGGGAAGCGGAGCTCCAGAACACATTGGTGGGGTTGTCTGTCCAGGGAAGTCTGGTCGGCATGATGCTAGCATCTGGAACCTGGTGGCTGAAAAGAGAGTCAACATACAAAGCCAAACAAGTTGTTGAACCATTATGGACCTAAAGGCTGGAATAGAGCAGATGAAGTGTTGGGGGTTCTCACTGCAGACTATTGTGTACTTCTGCTTTCAGGTATATATTTTGCCCTAGTTTAGGGGTATGTGTGAACATCTGCTCTACCTCAGGGGAACCTGGTCTATATCTAGGTTTTGGGACTTTGTTAGGAAGTGAACCACCTGGAATGGAGTTAGAGAATCCTATGAAAGGAAAGGTCTCACCGGAATGATGAAGCTGAAGGGTTGTCATTCCACACCTGAAGTCTCTGGACACAGTCTGAAGTGAAGCATGTTGAGGTGGCACTCGTTGCATTGATTATTATTATTATTACTACGTGTCTTTTGAAATGAATTTCAGGCTGATGTGGTAGCTCACCAGTCAGGGTGTGTGCTTGGTAAGGCAGTGACCCAGGTCTAAGCTCTAGCACAGCTGTCTCTCAGTTCCTCTCTTTTCTCTGCCTGAATGAAATAGTCATCTGGAGGCAGTCATATCACACATATGTGAAAGCCGAGGTCTTTAAAAATACGATGTTTTTGTCTGAAATAAATAAAGTGAACATATTTTAAAGGGGAAAGTGATAAGATCTATAGGTACCAATTATCTTATATTCAATCATACAAATTGACATGTATACTCACATGGTCTTTCATCTGTGTAGATTATTTCTGCTGTTAAAGGAAAGGAGATATTGAGGCCATGACATTGCTTATTTGCATAACAACATGACTTTGATTTTAAGGCAACTGGTTAAAAAAATGAGGAATTAATACAAAAAGAACATTCTCATTTGTTGATTCTCTTCTACTGATTTTCAGATATTTGTCCCATACCTTCCAATGTTAAAAAATAACAATAGTATCAGTAGTTGATGATTTAGTGCTCTTACTGCATGATACATTTCCTTTCTAACTACTGCTTAGAATAATTCTTCAGCTTCCCAAAGGTTTTTTTTTTTTTCTGCAGAGATTGTAGAGCAAAGATTTTAGAAAAAATTCACAGTTCTAATACTAATTTGTTCATGAAAGTAGTACAAACACAACTGCTTCAACTTAGTATCATCAGGCTGTGCACCTGTAACAGAATAGTATGTATCTGTTAGAAATGGCATTAAGTGTAGACATGGAAAAATCCCCATAAGCATCTTGTGCAAAATACATTGTTAAATTTAAAAGCATGAGAGCCTCTAGAACTCCAAGAACATGACTTTGTGTTATTTTAAGCACAAGCTCATGATACATTCTTACAGCAGTTGTGATATAAGATAGTAGAACTTGCAAGAGAACTTAAACATCTGTATTTATCAAATATAGTACGATGCCACTCTGTGTGCGTGCCTTAGAAAACACATATTGGCTTAATGTGTATTGAGAACTATATACTGACTTTAAATACTTCACATAGAAGTAGAGGGAAAGTAAATGTCTAGCCTTGGCTCTGTTCTCCAGACATTACATACCATAAGGGAGACTATACAGCCACAAAATTGACATACATATTAAAGCAGAACAATGTCAAGTGTTGGGCTAGGGTCGCGGGAGAGAGAGAGAGAGAGATGACCCAGGAACCAAGATTTTGGTGGCAAGGCCATACAAATCTTTATTCATGCCAATGCCCCAGAGGCTGGCGGGAGCACACCTCGTTAGGCCATGTGGTGCCAACTGCAAAAAAAAATGGCAGGTGTCCCCCTCCCCCTTGGCATCCTCGCCCTCCTCCAGGTTTGCACACAGGGGCAAACACACCCAATGGGAGTGGCTTGACAATCCATACATAGTTAGGAGAGGGTGGAGAAAGGCGCCTCTCCAGCAATGGTTGCTAGGGGTTCAACTGCTAGGGTAGCAATGCCCTGAGTGGAATTAGGAAGGAGGCCTTTAGTCATTTGTAAGACAAAGCAGAAGATTGATATGTAGATAATAAAGGGATGGACGGGCCATACTAGCATGGAGATAGGGTGGAGCAGGCTTACCAAAGCTGTTGGATGGAAGGCTTACATGACTGCCATCCTTCTGAGGTTCATGTGTCCCCTTTTTTGCTCAGCCCCTCTGTAGAGAGAGAGACTTACCAGGTGAACTCACCTCATAGGTTAAGCTCTGCCAGGCTCCACCACCTCCCCACAATTTCCCAACACTCAAGGGTTTTAGGGTCCCCATAAAAGAACAGAATGTCATATGACATAGCTGATGAGTGTCGTTGCGGTAACAACCATCACTGAAACCGTGTTTTCAGTCCAGCTGAAAGAACTTGAGTTCAGAAATGCTCAGTGTAATTAGTTATTATTGTTATTATTATTGCAAGGTGAAAAGTATGAGCACAGGCGGGAATGCTTGAGCAGCGAAAGGCCTGTACTTGTCAGGAAACTGAACACTCTGCTTTGGAAGCCTGGATAAACTCCGCTGCCCTTGAAAGGTTCTGCAGTAGAAATCTGGTACAACTGGTCCACTCAGCTTGACTTTTCAGGTGTTCTTCAGTGAAGAGGTTGCATCTGTCAGTATAATCGCGACAGATGGCGGTCCCTGCTGGCGTTGGCAGGGCTGCTGCTTGGGGCTGATTCAGTGTTTCTGTGGCTCCAATTACTAGAGCTTTGCAGCTTCAAACCACATACCTGTCTTTGGGGAAAGGGGCGGCCCGGTTTCCTGGCCTTCTTGACTGACAACCAGAAACAATCATGGAAACAATTTCCAGCTAAGAATGATTTGGGAAACATCCCCCCACTACCCCACCCCTAAAGTATAGATGACTTTACATATTAGAGAGGTGGTGGGATTCTTTTTTGAGGCACGTACAGGACAAGGAGCCCCACCTAATCATCCTAGTATATACATCCTTATCAGAACGACTTTAATTTGGGATTGCTGATGGTCATATGTTTTGCAAAAGAATCTGTATTTTATTAGTGCAGTTTAATTTTTAGTTTGTAGGAGAAATAGATCTGCAGTTTTTGTTAGTGCAGAAAAATAAAAATAATTTCTTTTCATCTTAAAGAAGATCATATGTCACTAATCTTAGTGCTATGCGTATTAAGAACTGTACAAACATTCCAAAGTATCTCGATTCAATTATGGTGCTTCACAGTATATACACATCCCAAATATATTTGACTCCAAAGTCAATGCTTGTAATGACTCAAGAATTTTCGGGGCTAAGCGGTGGTGGTGGTCCTGGTTACGTGCACATGCTACAGTGCACAGGGACCTGGGTTCAAGCCCTTGGCCCCCACCTGCAGGGGGAAAGCTTGACAAGTGGTGAAGCAGGGCTGCAGGTGTTTCTCTGTCTCTCTACATCTATGTCTCCCCCTTTCCTCTCAATTTCTTTCTGTCTCTATCTAATAATAAATAAATATTTAAAAAAGGATTCTGTTTTCTGCAAATTCTGAGGACTCCATGACTAATCCCCCACAAAATACAGAGCAACATTTTCAAAGATGAAGGGGAAACACACACATCTAATCCTAAGAATCTGGCATTTCAGATTTTCTCTGTGACCTTATCTGTTACCTCTCTGGGTATTGAACTTGACTGCGCACAGCTGCTTTGCTAAATATTAAAAACCCACAGGGAAGCGCCGAGAAACCCACACCACAGAGGACTGGCACTGCCTTGATCAGAAGGTCTTAGCACTAAATCAATGTAACTGAAAAGCACTTTCATCCCAAAGAGCTCCAATCACAGAAGTTCCCTGAAAAGCACAACACATTCATCTTGCAGGCAACAGATGCCCAGTGAGCTGCTCCTGGTTGCTCCTGACCGCTGTGACTTTCGTCCACCAGGGGGCGCGAAAGCAACAACAACACGGTGACGCCTGAGAAAAAAAAAAAACCTTCATTTTTCTCTTGAACATGGTTCAGCCATAGAGAGAGGACTGGGGCACCCACAGTCACATTTCTGCTGAGCATACACTTGGCCAAATGACGCTATTTTAAGCAGGGACCAGATAATCCGTGTATGCAGAGAATTCTGAAGCTGTTTGAATATTCCTGATATATAGACCTTAGCTATGAACGAGTATCCATTGATAGCTTTGTTACCTCCCTCCGTCCCTCGCTCCTTCCTTTCCTTCCTTCTATTCCTTTTATTCCTTCCTTCCTTCCTTTTTCTCTTCCTTCCTTTCTTTCTTTCGGAAATGCTCCTTAGAAGACAGGCAAAAGACCTGATCTACATGAGTAAAACAGTAAAGTTTCTACTTACTAATAGAAAGTTTGGTTCTGGGAAAGAAAGCATTTTTTAAATCTGAGAACTTCTTAGCATTCTGAAAATTAGGTACTATATATATGTGTGTGTATGTATATGTATATATATATATATATATATATATATATATATATATATATACATATGCATAATACTGCTTCCTACTAAGAATTACTAAGAATAAAAACTCTCATTCCATGTATCTGATTACACTTGCTAGAATAACCCCTGTAGTTTTTGTAAGCTTTCTGTTACCACTATTGGTACATAGGAGGATGTATGTACCATCCAGGTAAGGTTTACTATACAGAATAGATGGCGTATATGCTTCATAACAATGGGACCGTCTTGTATATGTGTGAAATACTCATACATCCTGAACATTTCCTATATTAGAATGAACAACTAGTCATTTGTTCCTTTAAAGATTTATTTTGTCAGCACTCTGGCTCTAGGGTTTTGGATGTGGGGAGGAGGGGTGTGTCGGGGGAGGGGATGTCATAACACAAAAGCTTCCTCCAGTGCAGTGGGATTGAACCTGAGCCTGGGTCTTTGCATCTAGAAGCTTGGATTTTATCCAGGTGAGTTAATTTGGCGGCCCTACACATTTTTGTTGTTGTTGTTGTTGATTTAATAATGATCAACAAGACCATAAGTTAAGAGGGCCACAATTCCCACCACCAGAGTTTCATATCTCATCCCCGCCAATGGAAGCTTTCCTATTCTTTATCCCTCTGGGAGCATGGACCCAGGATCACTATGGGATGCAGAAGGTGGAAGGTCTGGCTTCTGTAATTGCTTCCCCGCTGAACATGGGCTTTGGCAGGTTGATTAATACCTCCTGCCTGTCTCTCTTTCCCTAGTGGGGCAGGGCTCTGAAGCACATTTTTAATGAACTAGCTATATGGAAAACTACATTCCTAAGAGAATTAGCAGAAATATATACAATTATAAAATAATGTTTTTATTTTCTGTATGTGTATTTATTTATCAGTGGATAGAGATGGAGAGAAATTAAGAGGGTATGGGGGGATAGAGAGGGAGAGAGAGAGGCAGAGAGACCCCTGTAGCACTCACAGAGCTTTCCCCTGGCAGATGGGGACTGGCGACTGGAACCTGTAGCCTCGTGTAGGATAATCTGCTGCTTAGCCAGGTGCACCCCCACTAGGCCATTAAGATATGTATTTTTTTCCAAATCAGAAAACAAGTTCAAAGCAGACATTTAATATATATATATCAGAGAAAGAGACCAGAGTACCACTTCTTTCTGCCGTATGGAATGCCAGACATTGAACCTGCAGCTCTTACTATGCAAATTCTAAGCCCCACCACTCCTCAGCCTTCAAGGAAATTGATTAATATGGGCATCTGAATAGTTGGCACCAATAAGTCACTTGACTGGATGAACGACTGGATATTTGGATATTTTTGCATTCTTTTGGAGTTAGGTATTAGATCCGACAATATGTGATGTATAAAAGAAAACATGTGAAAGGCCTCAGAACCTTAACTTCACAGATGTATTTGGAGACTCAACACTATGGTTAAGGGAAACTAAAGAAAAAATAAGCAAGTGGAACTACTTCAGATTTTAAAAGGTCTACACACTGAAAGAAGCGTACACAGAGATAACAAGGCAGCTAAAGGCACTGGGAGAAGGTCTCTGCACATCACAGACCTGGCAGGGGGTTGATATACAAATGCAGAAAGAAGCAGCAGTTCAACCACAAAGCAGAAAACAACACAACAGTAATTGATTCATGTGGCAACAGTAATTAATGAATGTGGGCAACAATAATTAATTCATGTGGGCAAAACATCTGAATACTTCTTGAAAGACATTTAAACGCAGCCACAGGAATATGAAAAAATACTAAAAAAAAAAAAAGAAAAGAAAAAGAAAAAAAAGAGAGGAAAATAAAAAAGAAAACATACTATGCATCATTTACATTAGGGAAATGCAAGTTAAGCCCCAGTGATCTACCTCTTCCCACGTGTGAAAATGGCCTGTATCAATAAGATAAAAGACGAGACATGTTGGAGAGGGTGAGGAGGAAAAAGAATAGTGTGACACTGTTGATGGGAGTACGCACTGGTGCGGCTCCTATGACAGATGTCTTGGGGATGCCTTCAATAGAAATGGAAATGCCGGCTGATGGCTCCAGCCTCACGCTCCAGACAGCTGTCCATAGGAAGAGGAAGCGGTCATTCAAAGGACACAGGCAGCCCATGTTCCTAGCTGCCTGCTTACAGTAGCCAGATATGGAGGCAGCCTTGGGGTGGATGGCTGTACTAAGAAGTTGTGACTGTGTGTGAAGGGGGTTGGGAGGGCAGCAGCATGGTTATGGGGAAAAAAAAAAAAGATTTTCTCACTTGGAGCTACGGAATCCCACGTTCTATCCCCCATACTACCATAAACCAGAATTGAGTAGTCCTCTGTTAAAAATAAATTAATGAAGCAATTATAAGGCATTAAAAAAAAAAGATGAGACCTCACCCTTTGGAACAAAATAGAGGGAGGGGGTTATAGATACTCAGTGAAGAGGTGAGGACAGCTGCCCAAAGATTTTGCTTACACATGGAATATAGTGACTCACACAAATGAGCTACCAGAATAAAGCACACAAAGGTGTCAGGAAGTGATCTCTTTGTGAGAACTGTGGTGGGGTGTGTGTGTGTCTGTGTGTGTGTCTGTGTTGGTCAGAGAGGGAGGGGAACGGGGCCCTCAGAATGTCGGTGGAGCGTGAGGTGGCTCACACACTGTGAGTGTGAAAATATGCCCCTAAAACCTCATAACTTTGTCCAATAGTGTTACATGACTATGAAAAAAAGCAAAGCAAACTCAAAGCAATTTTTAAAAAAATCTTAAGAGACTGAGAAGTCAGAACACATTAAGTCCTGACATATGGAATGCCTCAGATTAAACCTGAAGTTCTCTGCATGAAAATCCTAAACTCCTCCACTGAGCCCCTCGCCGTGACCCTCCCCCCCCCGCCCTTCAAGTAAATTACTAATAATCTCGGAGTTCAAGGTGGATGATGGACTGTGTACTGCCCATCCCCTGAGTGCATGAAAATGTGTGTGAATTTAGTGGCTTAGTTTGGGATGGAAACAGGTGTTTATTTTGCTAAGTCAAGCATCTGACAAATTTATTTTATTTTATTTCTGTTTATTTTTGCTGTGCTTCTTGTGGGGAGGCCTCTTCTTGGGCTCAGACTCCCAGCTTACCTGTCCTGTTGTGCACCAGATGCAGGGCCCTAGGAGAATGTTCCGGGGCCACAGGAGTGAACCCACGGGACTAATGAGTGTCCCACCACAAGAGGTGACCTGGGGACTTGTGTCTGATAACAATCCGCTTATTGAACAGCAGAGCAGGGTTTATAGGGTCGCAGGAGGAAGTGACTGACGTGTGTAAACCATAGATGGTAGGGAGGCAAAGGGTCTGGGGCAGGTCAGGACTTTTCCGGTAATTGTTGAGCAAAGAGGTTTAATGGGTTAAAGGAACGAGGAAGCAAGGTTATCAGGAACCAGCAGCCAGAGCAGGGTCCTGAGGGCCGAGAGAAGACAGATCAGCTATGATCAAAGGAATGGAATGGGTGGGGAGGTAGGAAGGGGACTTTCAGGCTAAACAGTGATCATGTAGATAGTAAGGGAGTGGGCTCTTGTGAGGCAGGGAGGCTGATAGGCGGGGCAGACCCTGGAGGCCGTGTCCTTCCTTGCTGGACCTGCTAGTAGAGAGAGACTGATAGGACTGGCCGTGCCCCTCAGGCACCCATCTTTCAATGGGGGATCCCGCCAAGCTCTACCGTAGCCTCACAATTCCCTACATATTGTTTTCCTTCCATTTTATTTGCTAGGACAGAGGAAAATTGGGAGGGGAGAGTGAGATGGAGAAGGAGAGAGAAAGAGAGGTACCTGCAGACTTGCTTCACCACTTGTGAAGCGTCTCCCTGAAGGTGAGGAGCAGGGGCTCAAACCCAGAGCCTTGCAGGAGTGCTGTCACTTAGTTCTGTGTTCTCTTGAGCAGACGTACCACCGGCCAGCCCCCGTGAATTTACTTTAAAAACTGCGTTAGAAGTGTTCACCTCTGTCAGTCTCAGGGGGACATCTTTGCAGACACAGATCGTGATACCTCACCCTAGGCCGCTTCTCCTGTTTTTTCCCGACTCTAAAACAGTGGTCCTCAAAATGGAATCTGCACGCCAATGACTTCCATATCTTGCTGGACTGTTGATTTGATTCTGTTGATCAGAGTTGTGTTCTGAGATTTTGCTCTTCGCATTAGCTTCCAGGTTATGCGAATCTGTCTGGAGATGTCTCGTATTGGTGGGGAACTTGGAAGCTAGGAGATGTCTTGTGCATAAGGAAGTTGTTTCAGTTGTCAAATACTGGAACAGTAACTAGCAAGAGTGGCGTTTTTAAATTCACACATGGAACAGCCCCTTTAGTCTTTACTCACTCCTTTATTAGTATTCTATCTATTTAACTGAATTGTGAGAACTATTTTTGAACATGGGTCATGAAAGAGCCCCCAGGGAAGGGGCCTAGTTAGGATTTGATGTGAGATATTCTTTTAGCAGCAGTATATTAGCCAGTAAGTAAGATAAATGAGGTAAGAAACTAATGTTACCACTGTTTGATTTCTCCTGCCAAGCCCCACTATTCTGTCTGATCTGTGTGCAGCTGTATGGAAGCCTTTTTTATTTTTATTTTTTTTATTTTTCTAGTGGGTAAGCTGTTCGACATACATAACAGATGGAGTCATAACTCCCCGATTCCATAAACATGGCCTCCACTCCTCGAGGCAGTAATGTACTAAGATGGTTTTCCAATGTGTTTATAGTAGGTGCATTGCTGGCATTTTACAAGTTTTTGAAGCTCAGGGCAGTAATAACTTGTAATGTAGTTTTCAACATAGCTTCAATATGTTTTTAAGAGCGAGGTACAATAGATAAGAAATACCACAGTAAATTCTTCTTTTATCCTGGCAGTCGGTCCGGGGGTGTTCTGCCCTGGCATTTCCATATGAATTTGCCATTGTTTCGGCATCATTCTTTTTCATATTTTGTCCTTTGTAGGACCATCTTGTCAGGGGGGCTTTCAGATAACTTTGGTAAATGGCATTCCTCATCATTCCATTCCCAGGATTGATAACAAGCAGCATGCTGCTCTCTACAATCCTGTTAGTCTCCCTGGAGACAACAGCAGCCTCCGCAGACTCTCTCTCTCTATATATATTTCCCTACTGGAACATGCAGAAAAATAGTTTCAGAAGAAAAGTTATATGTTAAGGTTGGTTTTTGAAATAAAATTTTTATTATTCGATACAGACAGAGAGAAATTGAGAGGTGAGGGGAGATAGAGAGGGAGAGAGACAGAGAGACACCTGCAACCCTGCTTCGCCACTCATGAAGCTTCTCCCCTGCAGGTGGGGACCAGGGGCTTGAACCTGGGTCCTTGTGCACGGTATGTGTGCGCTTAGCCAGGTGCGCCACCGCCTGGTCCTGTTACGGTGACTGACAGCCAGAGAAGAGCAAGCACGTTAATTATTTTTGAAGTAAGTATGTTGATAGGGAAGCAAATAGTAAGGAAGTAAAGAGACGTGATATGGTTGTTGCTGTTATTTATGATTACTGATACTATCACTACCTGAATATTTAGTTGACTTAATTATCACCAGTGCCAGTGCTTCAATACTGAGAGCTGACCTTTTACGATCGAAAGAGAAAGTCAGAGGGAGAGCACAGAACCAGGACTCCAAAGCTTCCTTCTGGGCAGTGAGGGCTGGGCTCATACTTGAGTCTGGAAGTGAACTGTCCTGTCATCCCTGAAGATTTAGTCCTGGACGTTTTCCACATTCTCTCTAAAAAAAAAAAAAAAAACCTCCACACCATTTCCGTGTTTTACTGTTTGTCCTCGAAATACTATTGACTAGTTCACAGATACGAGGACATCTTAGCTTTCTCTAACGTGCTGGAGCTACCCGACAGGGCCTGCCTGTTTGGGAGTCTGTGTCCCTGTCTGAACTTAGTGTCTCTGAGGATGGTTTGTTCAATGCCAGTCACGTTACAAAGTGTTGGAGATAACGAAGGAGATTACAGGCACATCTCCGACTTCAGCTTCAGCTGCACGGAACAATTCTGAGAAGTATTAATTTCAGGGATGTTTTTTTTTTTTTTTTCCCTACCAGGGTTATCTGGATCTCAGTGCTTGCATGACACCCTCGCACTCCTGATCGCTGTTTTTTTTTTTTTCCTTCCTTTCTTTTATTACTTTTTATATGGAGAGAGGAAGACTGAGAGGGAGAAAAGCACATGGAGATCTGCTCTATGTGTGACATTTCTCCCTTGCAAGTAAAAACCAGGGGCTTGAGCCCAGGTCTTCACACACATGGGACATGCGATTACTCTACAAGGTCCACCACCTCCTGGCCCCCAAGTTTGATTTTTGTTAAAGGTTAACCAGGTTATAAAACAGTGACTGATGATAAAAGGTGTGTGAAGTGTGTCTGTAGGAAGGATGGCCTAGTGGAGGGACGATTTTGTGTTGTAAAATTGGGGGGTGAGGGACCACTGGTTGCAGTAATGCTCATTAGTATGTGAGCAGAGTTGGGAGCAAAACAGAGTGACAGAGCGTTTGACTAAGATGTGACATAGACTTAGGGAGCAATTCAGTGGGGGCAGGCGGGCTGATAGGGGATGTGTTCTGTGGAAATTAATTCTCTTGTAGTCTTTGCTCATTTTACGGTCAAGTCAAAAGGAAGTATTCGTTCTAAATGAGCCAGGCAAAGCGGTGAGGACAGTGCTAAACTACTGTCACTTAAAGGCATTTTGTCCTGAAGTGATACTGGAAGGAGCCATTCTGACTGCAGCCCCACCCTCTTTAAAAGTCATTTAAGGGGAGTCGGGCGGTAGCGCAGCGGGTTAAGCGCACTTGGCGCAAAGCGCAAGGACCGGTGTAAGGATCCCGGTTCGAGCCCCCGGCTCCCCACCTGCAGGGGAGTCGCTTCACAGGCGGTGAAGCAGGTCTGCAGGTGTCTGTCTTTCTCTCCCCCTCTCTGTCTTCTCCTCCTCTCTCCATTTCTCTCTGTCCTATCCAACAACGACTGACGACATCAATACTAACTACAACAACAAAACAACAAGGGCAACAAAAGTGAATAAGTAAATAAATAAATATTTTTAAAAAACTCTAAAAATAAGGTCATTTAAGATCAGACTACAAGGAAAGGATGAAAAATGTTCATTTATCCTAGTTCTCATGGCTATTTATTTATTTTAACATGGAATGACAAGGCCTGAAAAAGACATGTCAGATGGCAGTATTAGTAAAGGAGTCATTTTAAGCGATGGAAAGTCAAGACAAAATGACAAAAGATAGTGACGTGAAATAGCAGTTGGAATAGTGTCAGGATAATTTTGGAGTCAACATTTTGACAAAAAACAAAAAAGTGCTCATAGCACAGAGAAGCAATGATCACTGAGAGCCACGATTGGGGAAACCGGATGTGCCAACTGTTCAGAGTGACTACGACTGGGTCACAGTGAGGAATATGCCCATTGTTCAGATTCAGTGAATACGACTTCAATAAAGCTGTAGCTTTACTGAATGTCGTCTAATGAATAGTTGAGAAGCCTCTCCATAGTTCATGGGATTTTCAGTGGGGTTCTTTTCTTTATGCTACTTGACTAATTGCTACTAACTGGCGGACTTACAATAGCGGTTGATATGTCAAGATTTCTGTAGGTTAGAAATACAGAGGCTGGAAAGTTAAATTCTTGATCCTGAACCTCGTCAGACGGAACTCAACTATGACTGGCTGGTCGTTCCTGGGAAGACTCGACTAGAAAGACTACACTTTCAACCCCTGTCAGATTATGGACTGATTTCCTTTTCATGGAGGCAAGTATTTCTTGGCAATAGAGTTGTTTCTGGTTCATTCCACAGGCTACGGATGATTCAGTGTGTAGACCACAGACCTTACCGTGCCTCAGGCCCCGGACTTGATCCTAGCACCAAGAGCAGGGTCAGAGGTAGATGGTGGAGCAGTTCTTTGGTGTTTCTCCTTTGTCCCATAACACTCTACCTCACATCGCACCCTCCCAGAAGTGTGCAATGAAATCTCAGCCAACAGGCAGCTCAGTGATTTCACACTTGTTCAGTGCCCAAGGTTCATTTTTTTTTAATTTTTTAAATTTTTTTTTTTCCTCCAGGGTTATTGCTGGGCTCGGTGCCTGCACCATGAATCCACTGCTCCTGGAGGCCATTTTTTTCCCCTTTTGTTGCCCTAGTTGTTGCAGCCTCATTGCAGTTATTATTGCCATTGTTGACGTTGCTTTGTTGTTGGATACGCCAGAGAGAAATGGAGAGAGGAGGGGAAGACAGAGAGAGAGGGGAGAGAAAGACAGACACCTGCAGACCTGCTTCACCACCTGTGAAGCGACTCCCCTGCAGGTGGGGAGCTGGGGGCTCGAACCAGGATCCTTACGCCGGTCCCTGCGCTTTGCGCCACGTGCGCTTAACCCACTGCACCACCGCCCGACTCCCCCAAGGTTCATTTCTGCACCGTGCTTAAGCGTGTCTGTGTGGAGGGGATGGGGACATGGAATTCTGGTGGCAGGAAAGGTGTGGAATTATACCCCTGTGATCTTATTACGTTGTAAATCAGTATTAAGTCACTAAGAAAAACACACCTCTGTTCCAGATAATCTTAACTGCTAGACCATTTGAAAAATGGTTCATCTTATTAGAATAAGGGCCACCAGAAAAAGGTGTCTTTTTGAGTAGCTGAAAGAAAACTATATGAGGTTTGATTTTTCTGTGAAAATCCTTCACTTCTCTAGAATCTGTGAATTAGAAGGTAAACACGGGCTCCGCCTGTGAGGGGCATACAATAGTATGTGAGTGGTGTTATGCAGAGACAAAAGTAGCTATGATTCTGACAGCAGATCACCACTAAGCAGAGATAGATGGAAGTTAGAGATCTGATAGCAAGATATAAGGAGACAGGAGAACGGGGTGATTGTATTGGCCAAAAGAGAAGACCAGAAGGGAAAGGTGGGGAGAGATGCAGAGAAGGTAAAGGAAAGCATGAAAAAACGTATTCTATATAAACACTAGTTACATAAAGCTAGAGGAGCTTTCACTTGCAAACATGGTAAAATAAAGAAACAGGGTCAACTTCCTTTTCCAGACAGGAAATACGGTAACCGAGACAAACTCGAGGCAACAAGAGTTTTCATACACGGCAACACAGGCATAATAGATGAGTAGTTCCTGAGAGCAGATTCAAATCAAAGTTGTAGGAGCGCCCTACTCTTCAGCAGACAGATTTTTTTTTTTTTTTTTGGACACAGAACAGGAAGTGGGGACGTATACAGACTCTTTGATATCACTGTGCTAAGGAGACACAGTTCAAAATTCAAGGAGATGAAGACTGCCATAATTTGTAAGACTGAGCACCGGAGATGAGAGAGATCACGGAGAGAGATCCTGAGACTCCTCGTTTGGTGCTGAGAGTAGCTGTCTTTCATGTCTTTGCCAGAATATGTAGAGAGTAAGACAGCAGGACATGAGGGAAAGAAACGTTGAAAGCGTGTGAGCAGAATACTTTCTGGCGATCATGCAGGGCCTGGAATAGTTCACATTTCACCAGCTATAGTGAACAGGTATATTTATATGGAGGGAATTGAACAGGATACTTAAAATAGTATTGGCTCAGAGTTACAGCCAATACTTTAAGACTGTTCAGGACAGACAATAATAGATAGTAAAATTAAGCTTCAAGATGGCCAGACTGATCCTAAGAAACTACATTGTATCTTGGAAAATACCTACCTGAATATTCGCAATTGAAATACATACAATTCTAGATTCTGTTACTTAATAAGTGTTACCAAGGAGGCAGGCGGTGGCATATGCATTACTCTGCTTAAGGACCCAGGTTCAAGTCCCCAGTTCCACTCTCCTCATGAGTTAAGTAGCGCTTCAGGCGTCTCTTTTGTTCTTCTCCATCTCTCCCATTTCCCTCTTGATTTCTCTCTGTCTCTATCCAATAAAAAAAGAAAATATGGAAAAGCAAACTACCTAGGGATAAAAACACGAAGAAAAGCAGACATTATATACCTACATGGCTAAGAGTCAATTAGGAGCAATTGACACATATAGAAATAAAGATAAAACACTATAAAAATGGGAATAGATGGAAATTTCCATAACATAGTGGAATCCAGATACATAAAACCTATAGTTAACATCATATTCAGTGGGGAGAAACAAAGAATTCCCATTGAGACAGGTCCTGGACAGGACTGGCCACCATCACCATTACTACTCAACGTTATTGGGGTTTTTGTCATAGCAGTTAGGCAGGAGAAAGCCATTGCAGGGTGCAAATTGGAAAAGAAGAAGTCAAACTGTTACCAACTGTGGATGATATGATAGTATGCATAGAAAAACCTAAAAAAAGAGAAAAAAATCCAGCAGGAAGCTCCTGGGAATCAAGCAATATAGTAAGGTGCCAGGCTACAAAATTAACATACAGAAGTCAGACATGTTCCTTTATGTTTACAAACACTTAAGTCAGAAGACAAAGAAATCCAGAAATGAGGCCCACTCACTACAGCAGCAAAATCAATAAAATTCCTGAGAATAAACCTAACAAAATGAAAGAATTGTATACTGCAAACTGTGGCATTATTCAAGGGAATAGAATAATAAGATACAAAGAAGTGGAAAGATATTCCATGTTCATGGGTTGGAAGAGCTAACATCATCAAAATGAATATTTTACCTAAAGCCATATACAAAGTTGATGCAATCTCCTCAAGGTTCCACCCGTCTTTTAAAGACAATTGAATGGGGCTGGGGAGAGGTTATAAAAACAGCATTCATGCCTGATCCTGAGGCTCTAGGGTCTCAAGGTCAATCATAAGACACCATCATAAGGAAGAGCTGAGCAGTAACCTGGCTGTCCATCATGTCTGTCTGTCTGTCGTCTTTCTATCTCATCTATCTGTCTATCTGTCTGTCTATCTATCTATCTATCTATCTATCTATCTATCTATCTATCTACCTATCATCTGTCTGTCTATGTCATCTATCTACCTTTCATCTGTCTATCTCATCTATCATCTATCTATATCTCTATCTATCTATCTATCTATCTATCTATCTATCTATCTAATCTATCATCTATCTCCCAGATCTCAGATTATATTATAGGGCCATTGTAGTTAAAATTGCCTGGTACTGGAACACAGACACAGTGGCCAGTGGACTAGAACTGAAAGCACAGACATAAGCCCCCACACCCAAGGAAGCAGTCACACCTATCCCAAAAAATGTGTGTACACCTGTGTTCATAGCAGCACGATTTGTAATAGCCAAAATCTGGAAACAACCTAGGTATTCCACAATGGGTGAGTGACTGAGAAAGTTGTGGTCTATATACACAACAGAATACTACTCAGCTCTTTATAGTGACAAATTCACCTTTTCACCTCATCTTAGATGGAGCCTAAAGTAATTATATTGTGTGAGAATCCAGAAAGAAAAGAGTGAATATAAGATGATCTCTTTCATAGACAGAAATTAAGAAATAAGAACAGAAAGGGGACCACAAAGTAGAAATTGGACTGGGTTTGGTATATTGCACCCAGATAAAGTACTTTGGGGGGACTGATAGGATCTGGGGCTGGAGGGGGGAGGAGGGTCTAGGTAGGGGGTTAGGATGTCTTGCAGAAAATTGAGAAATTTTACACATATACCAAACAACTGTATTTACTGTCAACTGTAAACCATCAGTCCCCCAGTAAAAAACTTGAAAAGATAAAAAAAAAACTAAAATAAACCATAAGAACAAAATAAATATTGATGGGGAAGTTTAAAGATCATGACAGTTGATATGAGTGAAGAAATACAAGTATTAAGATGAAGACCATGAGAGGTATAAATCATCAAAGAGGATGTCTATTGGTTAAATGTAAATAATTTAAATGGAGAATAAATGATAAGGGGTTAACATCAGATTATATACTAATATGATTATATAGCAACTGTCATGATTATATAGCAACTGTCCAAAATAAATCTCAGAGAAGAAGATGACTGAAAAGATTGATTTTAATATCAGTTAAGAATGAGTGTGAAAGAAATGATCTGATTGTATAGTTATAAGAAGAGGAGAAACAGCTGGGGGGAAGAAAAAAAATCATTTTTAAGTATTGACGATACTTACCTTAATTTAGAACTGTATGCCATTAAAACAAGATGCTCAGTGACTTGAAAGAAAAAGAAAACATGAAGAATCACTCTGTGTTTCATCGTGATAAGAATATTTGAAAAGTGAATAAAGAGAAAAAAATATCAATTTGAAAATAGACAGTTTGTTTATATGAAAAGTGAGGAAAATAACATAGACCTCTTCAGAAGCCATGCAGACTAGAGCACAGACGTTTATGTGTGTGTGCAGGGGTGTGGGGGAGCGAGGGATAGTGGACAGACAGCTCACTTGGCGAGTGTGTTACTTGGTCACCTGCACAGCCCTGGCTCAAATCTGCTCGCACTAGAACAAAGGAAGCATCAGAGAAAGATCTCTTTCACTCTCTCTTTTTCTGTCTCTACCTCTCTGTTTCCTTCTAAAACACAAAACAAAACAAGACCAAACCAAAAAAAAATTTTTTTCTTTGTCTTTTTAATGAACTTCCTTCACTATTCCAAGCTAATTTTCAGATAGAAAAGGAGAGATAGAAACAGACAGGGACAGAAAAGGGATTTAGCAAAGCATCACTTCTCTGTCCTCTGTATGGAGGCTGTCTGCAACTTTGGTTATGTACAGGGTACAGTCCTGTTGCAGCAAATAGTCTTGTGGACTCAGCGTTTCAGTGCATTGTGATTTAAATGTTGTTAACATATAAACCAAAAAAAAGTTACTTTTCACAAATGAAGATAAATAAAAATAATCAGACATATGGGATATGATACAATTATTTTAAATTGAATACCCAAAGAATATTAAAGAACACAAAAAGGGAAGTAACATATAGACATGTGAATCTCCACACAGGAAAGAATAGCAAATGTGTTTAGATGCAAAATTGTAGTATTTTTTGCTTTCTATAAAAATTGCAAAGCAATTTACTTGTAATCTTTATAATAATAAATGTGCTGTGTATTTTTAAACTATACATGCAGAAGTTGATGATGTGTTGAACTCAAATGTCTTTCATTGCCACAAGAGGTATTTGATTTAATAAATGTTTACATATGTTAACACTAAGAAACAATCCATTTAGTTTTATTTAAGCTTGCAAGGAATAAAGTGGCATGGTGACGGTCAGGTGGTGCCGCACCTTGTTTTTTAAAATTATTTATTTTTCATTTTTATTTATAAAATAGAAATATTGGCAGGACCATGGGATAAGAGGGGTACGTACATTCCACACAATTTCCATCCCCAGAACTCCATATCTACTCCCTTCCCTGATAGCTTCCCTATTTTTTATCCCTCTGGCAGTATGGACCCAGCATCCTTATGGGGAGCAGAAGGTGGAAGGTCTGGCTTCTGTAATTGCTTCCCTGCTGAACATGAGTGTTGACAGTTCGGTCCATACTCCCAGCCTATCTCCCTCTTTCCCTAGTGGGCAAAGTCCTTTCTTGCCTCAGGGTCAGCCTCTGGGTGATAACTTCACAGTCTGCTTAATCTCCCATAAATGTCTCCTTCTCAGACTGGGTCTGAACCAATCTCTAACATAATTAAAATTGTGTTCTCATAATCACGGTAATGCCTTTTGGGTGCTGCACCTTGTTAAGCTCACACTTTTACAGTGCTCAAGGACCTGGGTTCAAGCCTTTGGTCCCCACCTGCAGGGGGAAATCTTCATGAGTGGTGAAGAAGGGCTGCAGGTATCTGTCTCTTTGTCTCTTTCCCTCTCTCTCCCATGACAATTTCTCTCTGTCTCTATCCAATAATAAGTAAATAAAATATTTTAAAAAAGAATAAAGTGTCATCACAGAAGTATGAATGGGAAGCGTGATCATGAATTGATTGGCAACAAATGGTTTTGAGCTACATAGGAGCCAGAATTAATATTTACCATGCAGATACTCATGAAAATTGACTGAATTCCTAACATGAGGTACTATGCCAAGGACATAACTGGGGGTGCTAGTTAGAAATCTTACAACCCAGGATTTTTTATACCAGGAGTGAAAAGACAGAATGAATAATGACAACCACAATAATATGTACCCAAAGGAAGTAAAAGCTCTAAATTTAAGAAAGTTTGTTCAGGGTAAAGTGTCACGTAGGAAAATGCACCCCAAGCCCTAGACTAGTGGAGAGGCAGATGCAAACATTTGCATTACAGGGTCTCAGAAACAAATAAATGCCGATCTATATTTATTATCTTTAATTTTCAAATAATGTGACATATTTAAAGTTTTCTGTGATGAATAAGAACTTTAAACTATTTCATTTACTGATGAAAAATAAGTTGTATTATTTGTATTATAGTTCAGATGTGGTAAGACGTTTCTACTATTGATTAGGAATCTTACTTTGTAATATTTTGATTTTTTTTTTTTAGTAAAACAGAATTTATTTGTAAAAAAAAAACCTGTTGTATAAAATGGCACACAGTCAAGTTCTACAAAAGTTATAATATCTTACAGTAATGGCATATGCAAGTTTACATTTCTTTTACTTTTATAACATATGAAGGAATCTCAGGAATTCACACATGCACCAAATACGGACATACATATTACTTGAACTCTTTCATTTCAAAATTGTAAGTGGCATGCCATGGTGTAGCAAATATTTTTTAAGTTGCCACTAATTCTTAATATATGAGGAGCCATTTGAGATTTATGAGTGGGAATGGAAGTATAATTAGAAACCATAAAATACCATGTATAATAATGTAAACTTTTTTATTAGATCGGATTTAGTTAAACATTCAACTATATTACTTATCTTCAAGTGAAAGCAGTCTTAAATATACAGACGCATTTTCAAAAGTTTCTTATGTTCTAGACAGGCCATTTATTTATTTAATCTGAACAAGTTATTTTAAAAGATCTTTCGAGTCGTTTGAGAATAGTATGAATATAGAAATATGAGTGATCAATTTAGGTGATTATATTTGTAGCTTCTGAGAATTTAAATTACATTCAGGCTAGGGGGATAATGGTTTCAGAGCACAGGACTAGCCTACATCTTGTGCTGTTATAGTTTATACCAGAACTCAGAAGTGTACTTGCCTTTGTCTTATTCATTTCCCATCTTTCAATAGAAATTTTAACGACATTTTGCCATTAATAGCTGCATCATGAGGGGTTGGACAGTGGTACATCTGGTAGTGTGGAGACCACATTACTATATACTAGAACCAGGGTCGAATCTCCCTGTGCCATCTGCCTGGGGGAGCTTCAGGAACAGTGAGTGCTTCAAGCTCCCTCCTCCCTTCTTTCACTCTCTCTCTCTCTCTCTCTCTCTCTCTCTCTCTCAATTTCTCTCTGTTTCTATAAGCAAAAGAAAAACATGGCCACCAGAAGCAGTGGAGTTGTAAATGCCCTGCCCTAGTGATAACCCTGGTAAAAGGAAAAAAAAAATAAAAAGGATGCATTATGAAAATTAGAAACATGATATGAGGCAAATCATAAAAAACACTGCATATAATTTACATGTATGATACCTTAGTAAGATAAATATTATAGAGATATATTTTTTCATTAAGGGCTAGGTATATACTACTATTTTGCAGTCAACTTTTTAAACTTTTTGTATATAATTATATTTTTTCTGATATGTTCATGTACAGGTTCACTATGTTCATTTAATAAAATTTCACTTTGAGGTTGACTAATTCGGTAAATTAATAATCACAAAATAACCATTCTTTACTGTGCTTTCAAAATTTAATGTGTGGACTCATTCAAAGTAGGTTTTCAATAGTTTTTTTTGTACTATTAAAATTCAGGCTTTAAACCCTACATTTACAATAGAAGGGCAGGTGTTATTTCCTTCAAATTATTTTAGCTCAATTCCCCTTTATCTCCCCGGGGACATCATAATGTATTTTACTTTGTGTACTTGCATGCGTAAATTTTACTCAGTACTAACTGCAACTTGTTTCAGTAAGTAGAAGAGGAATATTTGGGATTAAAGGAGACCATGTGCTAGAATAAGAGCTCATCTACATCTGCATTTATACTATGTACCACACGATTTTAAAGACTTTCTTTTTAAGGTCTTATATATTCCTTCAGTTATTCATTCATCTGAGAGAAGAGGAGAGAGAGAGAGAGAACCAGAGCATCACTCTGACGCACGTGAAGTCAGAGATCAGACTCAGGGCCTCATGTCTGACTGTTTAATATGTAGCTACTGCAGCATGTCCCAGGTCACACTTACTATTCCCTCCCTCCCTCCCTCTGTCCTTCCTTCCTTCCTCCCCCCCTTTCGTTTTCTTCTCCACTTCCCGTGTCCCTTTCCCCCTTCCCTCTCCCTCTCCTCCTCATTATTTTAACAAAATTCCATCCAGCTCTGACTAACAGCAGTACTAGGATTAGAATTAGAGACCCTGGCACCTTGGGCATGGAAGTTATTTGCTCAATAACCATCTTGCTATGTCCCTGGCCATACTTAAGCAGTTCTCTCTAAGGAACTGCTGGTAACATATGTATTTTTTCCCTTTTTGTTGCCCTTGCTGTTTATCACTGTTGTTACTGCTGTCATTGTTGCTAGATAGGACAGAGAGAAATAGAGAGGGCAGGGGAAGATAGAAAGGGGGAGAGAAAGACAGCCACCTGCAGACCTGCTTCACTGCTTGTGAAGCGACTCCCCTGAAGGTGGGGAGCCGGGGGCTGGAACTGGGATCCTTGTGCTTTCTGCCATGTGAGCTTAACCTGCTACACCACCACCTGGCTCCCAACATACACATGCTGATCAATAGGAATATCACCTGGACAATGCTAAAAAAAAAAAAAAAAAAGCCTAGTGTATTTGAAGTCAATATTTTTTGCTTTACATCTTACTATAGATTAACCTTGATTGCATGATATCTACCTTAGCACAATATACTGAAGGCAAAAGATGATTAATGGTTGTAACTATTCTGGTTTCATTAGCATTAAGGCAAAACTTCAGGGCTTTTTCCCGAGAAACAAATTCTCTAGGTACTCAAATAGCTTAATGCTATTTTTATAAATTTACCTATTTATTAACTGTATTTATTTTCACCAGGGTTATTGTTGGTACTCACTGCCTACATAATGACTCTACCTTTCTCAGCAACTGTTTTTTTTTTTTTCCTTTGGTAGAGGGTAAGAGTGAGAGAGGGAGCTAGAGAGAAGACATCTGCAGCGGACCTCCACAGCTTGTGAAGCTTCCCTCCTGCATGTCCACTAGGCACAAATCCTTTTTCTCCATTCCCTCCTTCTCCACTAGGCACAAATCCTTTTTCTCCCTTCCTTCCTTCCTTCCTTCCTTCCTTCCTTCCTTCCTTCCTTCCTTCCTTCCTTCCCTCCCTCCCTCCCTCCCTCCCTCCTTCCTTCCTTCCTTCCTTCCTTCCTTCCTTCCTTCCTTCCTTCCTTCCTTCCTTCCTTTTAGTCTTAAAGTATACATTCTGTTTTCATCTAGGACGCCTTGGCAGATGTCAAAGCTGGTTGGCCTAATTCTGACACATGTAGCCAAAATCCAAGTATTCCAAGTGATCTCTTTAACTCTCCTATTGAAATATATAAATAGCATCTTAGAAGCGTTTTCCTTTCTGGTAATGCGGTTTACTTATTCATGTGGACAGTCTGGCCGCTCTCCTTCTAACCCAAGTATGTCCTGTTCCTGGGAGCCTCACTCTGCCAATTCCATTTTCTGCTACAATTAGGAGAAGAGCGGCTTTTCACACTCTCTCTCAAGGGAGACAAATCATTTCTGATTCCGAATCTGAGTTGAGATCCTTGCGTGTTCCATTGTGCCACCTCACTTGTTGTCACTGAGCTTCACTTTGGCAGGATCTCATTGAGGGTGGAAGTCTCACTCTCCCTGCAGCTCATCGAAGAGGCACTCATGGGGACCCTTCCCACTCTGTGTGTGTGTCGGAGTAAACTGATATTTTACAACCTTCAAGTTGTCTTTGACGAACACAAAACAGCATAGAAATGATCAATGATAAATCAGGAGTCCTATTCTAAGAATGATACTTTAAAAAAAATTTAAATTTATTTTCCTGTTTGTTGCCCTTGTTTTTTTATTGTTGCTGTGGTTATTGATGTCATCATTGTTAGATAGGATGAAGAGAAATGGAGAGAAGAGGGGAAGAGAGAGAGGGGAGAGAAAGATAGACATCTGCAGAACTGCTTCACTGCCTGTGAAGTGACTCCCCTGCAGGTGGGGAACCAGGGGTTCGAACCGGGATCCTTACGCTGGTCCTTGCACTTCATGTCACGTGAGCTTAACCCACTGTGCTACCGCCCAGCTCCCAGAGCAATACTTTTTATGTGGGGAAAAAACAACTCTGTCCATGTCCAGTGTCTGTATTGCATTATTGTACACAGGGGACAAAGGTGATCTTCCTTATTTGTGACTAATGTCAGCTGAATTTCAGGGATTAATGTTTCTCCTATTCGAGGGAAATTAAAGAGAACTTTGGCTTCAGGCTTAGTGATTTCTTCTGATTGTTTCAAATATGAGCCTTACCTTTTTGGTCAGGCTAAGTAGTTGTTTCTTGGGACAAAGCCCTAAAGTTTTACCTTAATGCTAATGAAAACAGAATAGTTACATCCATTAATCATCTTTTGACTTCAGTATATTGTGTTAATGTAGATATTATACAATCAAGTTTAATCTATAATAAGATGTAAAGCAAAAAATATTGACTTCAAATACACTAGGCTTTTTTTTTTTTTAAATCCTCTAGGTGCCCAAATAGCTTAATCCTATTTTTATAAATGTATCTATTTATTAAGTGGACTTATTTCCACCAAGGTTATTGCTGGTACTCACTGCCTACATAATGAGTCTGCCTTTCTCAGCAACTGTTTTTTTTTTTTCCTTTGGTAGAGGGTAAGAGAGAGAGGGAGCTAGAGAGGAGAGACACCTGTAGCAGACCTCCACACTTGTGAAGCTTCCTTCCTGCATGTCTGGACCAGGCAGCTGAAGCTGGATACTTGTGCATGGTAACATGCATGCTCTGATTCTGTAGTGGCTCTCCCTCCCCCTATGTTTCTGTCTGAAATAGAATGAAAATAAGTTATTCTGAAGGTCCTGAGGCCTTTTCTGTGTAAGACGATGGCAAAATACACATGCACCTGCACAGAGAAAGAGGGAGAGGGGAGAGAGAGAGGAGAGAGAAAGAGAGGCAGAGAGACAGAGGGGAGAGAGAGGGGAGAGGGGAGAGAGGGGGGAGAGAGAGGAGAGAGAGAGAGAGAGACTGATATAATATAGAGATTAAATGATTAAATTTAGGACATGGTAAAAGTCTTTAATCTATACAAGTGCATATATCATAACATGAATTAAAAAGAGTCATTGTGTTTTCCCTGTGATCTTTCAATGCAAGGAGACTCATAATTATAAGGGGAAATTCATGAGCACATTTACAAGTACCCAGTGACCTCATTTCTATTCCTGAATTTGCTCCTACTGGTTCAGTGTGTGTCAAATCTCTTAACCTCTTCTGCCTCTTTTTTCCATCTGTAAAATAATAATAGCCACCTCCTACAACTCAAGAAAAAGAGGGTCAGTGGAAGTTAAGAAATGTTTTAGTTATTTAGAAAAAGTGTCAAAGGAAAATTCTGCTTGAAAAGAGAAGCGAGAACAGGGCTTTGCCTTATGCAGTGCCAGAGACGGAAGCCGCGCTGTACACATGCAGCTCTGCGAGTTCCCAACTGTGTTACCCCCAAGGGTGCTGTAAAAGAATCTGTCAAAAGGGGGGGTCGCGCTTGGTAGCGCAGCGGGTTAAGCGCACATGGTGCAAAGCGCAAGGACGGGCGTAAGGATCCCGGTTCAAGCCCCTGGCTCCCCTGTCGTTAAAATTTGGGGCTCCAGCAGGCAGGGCTAGCTTCACGGCGGCAGACAGAGACTGGGGGACACACGGCTGGGCAGGGAAGCTGTATTTCTTTATTCACGAACAACGATTCATAAACTAACCCAAACTAATCACCACACAGATCTGTCTTGCATCCTTCTCCTCACACGGCAGCGCCAAGAACTCTGGAACTCTGTAGGGGTTCCGGGGGTGGGGAGAAGGGCGCCCAGGAAACTAGCAAGGGCCAAACCAATTCTCCTGGTGGGGGGAGAGGGAGACCAAACCAGTGTGAAGCATACAACACTCCCCACCTGCAGGGGAGTCGCTTCCCAGGCCGTGAAGCAGGTCTGCAGGTGTCTGTCTTTCTCTCTCCCCTCTCTGTCTTCCCCTCCTCTCTCCATTTCTCTCTGTCCTATCCAACAACAACAACATCAATAACAACAATGATGAGGGTAACAACCAGGGCAATGAAAGGAAAAAAAATATGGCCTCCAGGAGCAGTGGATTCATAGTGCAGGCACCGAGCCCCAGTGATAACACTGGAGACAGGAAAAAAAAGAGAGAGAGAAAAGAATCTGTAAAAAGGACCAAATGTGTAGACTCATGGACAAGGTTCTTTTAGTGAAAGTATAATGGCATTGAGCTAGGTTTGTGGAGGCCTAAAAGGAGTTCATGACTTCACATTCTTAAAAAAAAAAACAACATTTATTTCAGTAAGTGAGAAAGATACAGAGGGAAAGAAAGGTAGGTAGGTAGAGAGAGAGAGAGAGAGATTGAGATAAGACTAGATCACTGCTAGTTCTGATTTATGGTGGTATTAGGTTTTGGACCTGGGAGCTCAGGCATGAAATTCTCTGCGTAACCACCATGGTCTCTCTCTAGCCCTATTATGTTACTTTCAATTATTTTCTTTTTCTATAAATGACTATTAATACTATATGAAATTTACATGAGTATGGAGTGAGAGACTAGTGTGATGGGAAGGTAAATTTGACAAGATCTGACTGCAAACACTGATGGCTTGGGGCTGGCAGGTGACTCACATCACAATACTCTCAGCCCAGGCTACTACAGGGAGGGCCCACAGGGGAAAAGCTTCAGGGGTGGTCAAATGGAGCACACCAGCGGCAGAAGAATGCAGTGCTATCTTTCTTGCTCTGTCTCTCCCTCTCTATTTCTCATCATCTGTTGGTGTGGCTGCTGAGAAATGTAGGCACAGAGTCCTGACAGATAAAAATAAAGCACGAAGAAGGGAGATTTAAAGACTTGATGATTGACAGGATAGATGACAAATAACCCCAGAGATAAGGTTAAAAGCAGAATGTTCAAGGTCCCTCCAAGATCCTCTGAAAACGGTGAAGTCACCATTTTTTACAGCTGAGTAGTATTCCATTGTGTATATATACCACAACTTGTTCAGCCACTCATCTGTTGTTGGACACCTGGGTTGGTTCCAGGTTTTGGCTATTACAAATTGTGCTGCCAAGAACATATGTGTACACAGATCTTTTTGGATGGATGTGTTGGGTTCCTTAGGATATATTCCCAGGAGAGGAATTGCAGGGTCATAGGGCAGGTCCATTTCTAGCCTTCTTAGAGTCTCCAGACTGTTCTCCACAGAGGTTGGACCAATTGACATTCCCACCAGCAGTGCAGGAGGGTTCCTTTGACCCCACACCCTCTCCAGCATTTGCTGCTGTTACCTTTTCTGATGTATGACATTCTCACAGGAGTGAAGTGGTATCTCATTGTTGTCTTTATTTGCATTTCTCTGACAATCAGAGACTTGGAGCATTTTTTCATGTGTTTCTCGGCCTTTTAGATCTCTTCTGTGGTGAATATTCTGTTCAAGTCCTCCCCCCATTTTTGGATGGGGTTATTTGTTGTCTTCTTGTTGAGTCTGGCAAGCTCTTTATATCTGTTGGTTATTAAACTCTTATCTGATGTATGACATGAAAAAATCATGTTGAGTGAAATAAGTCAGAAACAGAAGGATGAATATGGGATGATCTCACTCTCAGGCAGAAGTTGAAAAACAGGACCCGAAAACAAAACACAAGTAGAACCTGAACTGGAATTGGCGTATCGCACCGAAGTAAAAGACTGGGGTGGGTGGGGAGAACACAGGTCCATGAAGGATGATAAATGACATAGTGGGGGTTGTATTGTTAAATGGGAAACTGGGGAATGTTATGCATGTACAAACTATTGTATTTACTGTTGAATGTAAAACATTAATTCCCCAATAAAGAAAAAAAAAAGGAGAATGTTTTTGTTTGTTTGTTTTGGTAAAACTTGTATGTTAAAGAAGTTGTTTTCAATAATTGACCACATCTGTATTTTAGAGTCATCTATAAGCAGGATGAGAGTCAGTGTGACTTGGTTTACTGCTACCATGACTTACTAGTAATGCATAAGCAGTGCTTGGGTTGTTGGCAAAGTCCTAGCACACTTTTGCACAGAAATAGGTTATTTTAGTTGGTTAAAAGTCATACAAGTTTATTTTCTCACAGGTCTGCAGGTGAGAAGTCTAATACCAGTTTATTAAGCTAAATTCAAACTGTTGGCACATTCTGTAATCTTTGGTAGGGTGACTTCATTTCTTCTATTTTTTCCCCCCAGCTTCTATTGGGCAACTATATGTTTGTTCCTGTGTTATATGTCAAGTAGTCTTCTGTCATCTTCCTATAAGTTTATGCATGCTTATGTTTAGAGGAAATTTATATTCCAGTATAATCTCATCTCAAAATCTGTAAATTACTAACATCTCCCTGTCTCCCACCAAAAAAGGAGCACTCCCCAGCTTCTGCTATATGTCTAGGCCATTAGGAAGTACCTTAGTATCTCACATACCCCATTACAGGCATATATCTGCCCCCCCCTTAACACTTGCAAAGGAAAACTAACCAAAAGCCAGAGCTGGGTGGTGGTGCACCTAGTTGAGTGCACATGTTACCATGCATAAGGACCTGGGTTCAAACCCTCAGTCCTCACCTGCAGGCAGAAAGCTTTGCAAATAGCTAAGCAGTGCTTAAGTTGCCTCTCTGTCTCTATCCCTCTCTGTCTCCCCCTTCCCTCTCGGTTTCTGTCTGTCCCTATCCAATAAGTAAAGATAATACTAAAACAATTAAAAAAAAGTTACATCTTCTAAAAAAAAAGCTAACCAAAAGCCTACTAATTCAGTGGCAATGATGAATTTGATGAGCAGTGAATTTTGCAAAGGATGGAGCATTGAAAAACCCTCTTGCTTTATGGCTATTGTAATACAATGCATAATAGTACACTTAACAAACAAGGGCTTTTTCTCATTTGGGTCACCAGGGTACCACTGCTCTAAGCTGATTTTTCAGTGAGGAAGATAGAGACAGAGGACAAAGGGAAAAGGCATCACAGCACTGACACTTCCTCCAGAGTGATGAGGACCAGCCTTCTGAAAGTTATTTGTTGGAGCACCCTGGATCTTGATAGACCCTCCTGAATCATAATATCTGTTATTTCCCTGCTGAGATATTTTCTTAGTTACTATAGCTAGGTAGTAGAACCAGACATGCCAAAATTTCTCTGCTTTTTGTGATGTGTCTAAATGTTTGACTATATCAGGGTAAATACAGATAAATGGGTCTAAAGGCCCTCCAGGCCAACAGAGGCTTTATCTGATGCCCCTGAACTATGCCTACATCCTTAGGGGAAGGTCAGGGGATCATAGTGTAAACACAGACTCTAATACAGTCACTAGAATCGGAGATAACAAGTCTGCTATAGAGTGGTCTACACACTATGAGAGAGATGGGTCAATTCTGCATACTCTTAAGAAACTTCTGTATACCTTTAAGATGTTTATGTACACCCTTACCGTATCCTTACTTGGCACTCCTTATGCCTACATACCCAATAAGTAGAGGGGAGGAGTGCCACATTCAGCAGAGCCTCCTCTGTGAAATGTCCCTCATGAGTTTGCCATCCTAGACCCCCTCTTTGATCTCACTACTGCTAGACTAACAAAGTTTCTCAGTCCTGAGACACACATAAAACTCTGCTCCCTGGCATCCAGAGAGCCCATAAGCAGTTTTTCTATAGTTACAGACTGGTAAGTTGGTGAGTGCTGGTGAAAGATACAGCCAAAAGCAAGTAAATAAAAGGAAAACTAGATAAGTCTAATGTTGAAGAAAATTACTTGCCAAAACAAAGATCTTCCATATGCATGGACCTTCTTATTCTGGGAACTCATAGCTGAAAAAAAATTCCCTAGGATGGTAAAACCGGTGCCTGGCCTTATAGATGCTGCGGACTAGACAACCATCTCATTTGGTAGCTGTGATAAGTCACAGAGCGTTAAAGCATTTTCTGTGATCTTCTTATGGGAGGAGGAACTTTCTGGTTCTTGAGGGGCCTAACAGCACTTATAGGAAAAGGCCCTATGGGCAAGTGTCACAGCTCTGTTAGCAGAAGACCTATAGTGTCTTCTCATGAACACCATATTCATCAAGGGAGTTGCCATGAAGAATGAGAGGGGCCCTGTGAATCATGCAAAACAACTTGTATTACCTTAGAGGAGAGCAGAGCACAGACTACAGGCTGATGTATGTAAGTTTGCTGGGCTAGTGTGCGGGTGTTTCTTCCTGGGCACATGCTCTCTGGGTTGGAGAGAACTCGACCGGAGCCAACCTGGGCTGCTGCTTACTCCGCGACGCGGGAGAGGAACCAGGAACTCATGGCTGAGCGGGAATGCAATGCAATGCCTTTATTGATCAAAGAAAATGCCTTTATATCTTTTGAAATGGAAGTGGCAGGTTGGAAAAGGAAATGGCTAGGAGATGGGGTGGAGAGAAGAAAAGAGCATGAAGGTAACAAGCTTCCATAGCAGCTGTTGGGAAGGTTCTAACCAGTGGGATTAAACAATATCCTGCAGGCAGGGCGGGTCTCAGGCAAAACAATGATTATGTAAATAGACCGCAGCATCTAGCAATGTGTATGGAGCAGGGGGGAGCTGGCGTAATGCCCAACGTAAGTTGCCCTACAAGTGACTCCAGTGACCACTCTTCCTTCCTCCTCCTCGCCTCACTGAGGTCATGAATGGACTGGACTGGCAGTGGTCATGTGTTCACTGGTGTCTCTGGAGCCCTTTGTTCTCACCAGCTGATTTGCAGTTTCAGAATCCCTTCATTTGCATAGGGCATTTCACAATCCACACGTAATAACTGTTTTTCTTTAAGGCAAGCATTTATTTTTTAAACTCCCACTGGTGGACGCTTTGAATCTCCTGCTGGTTGTGACCTCATCTCTTACCAGTGGGGTGTCCTGATGTAGGAGTCCAGGGTCCTTCCGGCCCTGACCCTTCCCTGCCAATGTGGTAGGATCAGAAGTCTAAGGTCTTTGTGCATATCACAGGCATTTCAAATGCACTGCAGAATTATTCTGACGTCCTGGATGCCCCATCCCACCATAATGAAGTGAAGAAATGCAATTGGAGAATAATAAACACACTATATAACTTTTGCACAACAGAGACATTGGCACCAACACACTTCTCAGAAAGCATCTCCATCATTAAGCTCGGTGTGACTGTAGATTGTAAGTAAAATATAAAATTAGGTAATCGAGTGATACTGGAAACTGATAGTATCAACTGCTTATGTTGAGGTTTTTGAATAAAAATTGGAAAGGAAATCACACATACTGCCTATAAAAATAATCATTTCGCTGCATCAAATAAAAACAGATTCTGTATTTATCCTATTCAAGCAAAACTGAATTAGATTTGAAAATGAAGGTAAATGAGGAAAGCAGTTTCTCATTAAGTTAAACTTAAATTTAATATTATTATAATACAATACATGCAGTATGAGTACAGAGATTTCTGTGATGAAATCTTATTATGTACATTATGTTGAAGAATATGGTACCAAATCTGATGCCTGTTACACAGTAGCATGTGGAACCATGTCCAGTAAATAGGCCCATAAGTATTTTCTATAGGCTCATCTAGCCATATTGTTCCAAGAGAAAAAAAAATTAAATTTTTGTCTGTCATGCACTTTACTTGCCACAGGAGATAAAATAAACAAGAAGCTTTCTTCTCTATAGAATGTTGACTTGACATATTTTCATTTCCTTTAAATATTAAGATGATAACATGAATATATCTCTAGACTTTGGACATCATACAAGAAAACAGATGTTAGAAGTAGGGTGAAGATCAGCATGTGGGAGGAACTGGGTTCAAACACGCACACTCCACTTACGGAGGGGCACCTTCACAAGGGTGGAGAGGTCCTGCAGGTGTCTCTTCTCTCCCTCTCTCTCCACTTCCTCTCTGTCTCTAGTAAAAAAAAAAAATAAAGGAAAGGTAAAGAAAAAGTCAAGGGCAGGGGTAGATAGCATAGTGATTATGCAAATAGATTCCCATGCCTGAGGCTCCAAAGTCCCAGGCTCAATCTCTTGCACCTCCATAAACCAGAGTTGAGCAGTGCTCCTGGGTCCATGCTCCCAGAGGGCTAGAGAATGGGAAAGCTACCATGGGAGGGGGTGGGATATGGGGATTGGGTGGTGGGAATTGTGTGGAGTTGTACCCCTCCTACCTTATGTTTTTGTTCATTAATCCTTTCTTAAATAAAAAATTTAAAAAAAAGAAAACAAACAAACAAACAAATAAATAAATAAAGTCAAAGTTAGTTCTTCTAGAATGTAACTCTTTAGAAAAAGTAAATAATGTAGTCCATCTGGACTGGTGAATATGAAGTGTGAAGACACAAAGTCCCAGTGGAAAACTTTGTTAGCAAATAAATAAATATATAAGTTTAAAGCAAGAAGAAGTATCGGATTCATCCTGCAGGTACTGAGCCCCAGCTATCACTCAGGTGTCAAAAAAAAATAGATTTTAGATTTTAATAGATCAATAAACTCTCCAGTCCTGGCTTTTTGTTATTATGGTATACTCTAAGTTGAAAAGAAAATACAAGTGTGCTTATATGTTTTAAAATGAATCAGAACACTTACACATGTTAAGATTGAAATTAAGTTGGTATTTCTCCCTTTTATTATATTTAAATGTCACGTCTGCTCCTTGTGACAGAATAGCTCTTAGGAACTGGAGCATAAAAAGCTAATCAAACCTTGTAATTGCTCTTGAACATTCAAGTAACGGTGAAACCAAGTTTATTAAGACACCTATTTTAATTCTGAAGCAATACTTCTTCCGGTTCATTTAGTTACATATGAGAATGAATGATTTCTTAGTATGTTTCCAGTTGAAATTGTAACTCGCCCATGGCAAATTTGGGAATATTATAAATAATGTACAAATAAAAATAAAGACATTACATAGGGATGGCTTTGGCTTTGAAAAAATCACTAACATTGGACCAGTGCTCTTGCTGAGAGTGGAGAAGCTGGAGGGAATGCAGAAATGCCTGCTCAGCTGAACAGAACATAATGGCAGGCATTGTGAAGAACGGGGAACTCCAGGAAGCTGCGGCAGTATTCTGTAATGTCACTTTCCCCTTTGTGGCATTTCATGACTCACAAGGCTACTAAATTATAGAACCAAACAATAAGATCAGTGCTAAGGTAGAGATAAAGAAATAGAATTTCTAGCAATCTCCTGAGAGCAAGAACACATAAATTAGAGTTTGTGCCTGGCAGTGCCTTGAGGGTGGACTTGGGGGGATCTGTGATCCCAGAGAGAAAGGGAATACTAAGAAATAGGCATAATGCTCAGTTTTCCCTCAGTGTTTGCTGAGTTCATAAACAGTGTGTCAAAATTAAGAAGCCTAATAAGAATAACTGAGAAAGGAAGGAATGTTCTACCTTATTAGGCTATTGTGGAAAGTGTGTGTGTGTGTGTGTGTGTGTGTGTGTGTGTGTTTTGTGATTTTTAGGATTCTGAGTTGGAGAGACCCTGTAACACACTCCAGGCTCTCGGTTTATTTCTTGGGAGACATGAAAACAAACCAAGCATACTTGAAGGCCTACAGATGTTGTACATCATTATCAAGAGTTTTCTTATTGATTAGATTTGTGTGGTCTTTTCTTGATCCTATAGCCATCCAGAAAACTCATGAACTTACTGTTAGAAGCTAATATTCAGAGGCATTATAACTTCTTATACACAGTTTATAGTATTCAATAAAAATATGCAAAATATTGAAGTTGACCATACCTCTAAATTTTTAATACACCACAAAATAATGTGTCTTTTTTTTCATTTTTGGCTTAATTGAGGCAATGGTGTTTCAGTATTAAGGTATGATAAAACAACTTTGCATTGTGTGCTTTTTTTTTCATTTTCTAATTGGGAGTCTATAATAAACCATTATCATCCATCCCAGGGAAGACACTCCTGTAGCAGTGGCAAAACTTTTTCAGTGGATCAGTCATAGAGCCAAGGATACTCAATGAAGTCTAAACTAAAATATTACCAAAGAGCACATCTATTCAGAATATGATAGTTACATAGAGTCACAGAGCAAGTCTACTCTTTTTTTAAAAGTAATTATTATATTTAATTGCCTTCATTTATTTATTGGATAGAGACAGCCAGAAATCTAGAGGGGAAGGGGGAGATAGGGAGAGACAGAGAGGAACCTGCAGCACTGTTTCACCACTCGGGAAACTTTCCTCTTGCAGGCGGATACCCAGAGCTTGAGTCTGGCTCCCTGTGCATTGTCCCATGTGCTCTCAACCAGGTGCACCACCCTCCGGCACCACAAGTCTACTCTCTATGGATTGGGAGATGTGTTTCCTATGGAGTAGGAGAAGCTGAATTCAAATCCCTTAAAGACATAAGTTTGTGGTAGTTTAATCGTATTATGTTAGCAGTAGTTGACTGACAGAGAAATTATGCCCCAAAACCAAATGACTGATGAAATAGGAGTCAGCGATCATAGGAGCAGGAGGCGACAGTTGTGATACTACAAAAGCATCCACAGTGACCAGCTTCCGCCATTTTAATTATAATTATGCTGTGCCCATGCCACCACAGTAAGAATTCACATGCATCCATCTCCAAATCTTCACAGGTCTTACTCAGTCATTATGTCGTGCTTCTTGTCCACAGCAGTATGACCAGCATGAGTGTTGGAGGTCATTTGGTAGTATAGAGAATTAATAACTAGTCAAGAAGCTCTCTATTCCTAACCTTTATATTCTTACCCCCATACTTCTGTAACAGGAAGAGGGTAATTGTCTCCCTGCCCTGAATAAATATCACAAACACTTTAACTTGAAAGTATTTTTAATATATTCTCGTATAGTTCATTAATTCTTAATGAACTAAGTAATTCTTAAAACATGATGATATTTTTTTTTCTTGGTCTTCTAATCTACAGTTAAAGGAAAAGACCTTTCTTTGCTCTCTTTGAACGGTTCACCAGTCCAGTGTTTTCTCTTCATTCATAATTCTTTCTTGGCCACCTGTGAAGAGGATATGGTAGAAATGTCTTCTTGGGAACTAAGCAACTAATGCTTTCAGTCTGTTGTTTTCCTCTAGAAAGCTGGGATCAGATCATAAGTGTGGTTTACATTTTAAGCATATCTATTTTTCTTCATTAAGGTAGTAAAATATATATTTTAATTATTCTGCTACCCCAATGAACTCCATGTGCTACATTTACATGTAAAGTTCTTATTAAGTTATATTCCTAGGCTTCTTTATGAATATTTTGGGGATAGAAATAATGGATATGATGCTATGTCTCTTTTTAGAAACATTTTATTTATCTAAAACATTTTATATACTCTCACATCACACATGATGCATTAACTAAGCATATTGCAGATGAGAGTTCTATTGAATACATATTTCATTCTACCCAATAAAGACCATAATATATTCTACCCATCTGTAACCATTGAACAACAGGAGTTTTCATTGAGTGAATCCACTAGATATTTGAACTTTTTTTATAGTACAGTTGGGGGGGGCTGGGTGGTGGCGCACCTAGTTAAGCACCCAAGTACAAGTGTACAAAGACTTGGGTTCAAGCCCCCAGTTCCCGGATGCAGGGAGGAAGCTTTGTGAATGATAAAGCAGTACTGCAGTACTGTAACTTAAACAATAAAGAGACTTTGCCAGAGCGTAGCAGCTCAGCTTGGGTTTTGACCAGTCAAGGTTATTGAGTGGTGGTAATAAAAGAGTTTACCAGGGGCATGGCTTGGTGAGGGTTAAAGACAATCAAAGGCTTATCACAGCGGTACAGTAGTACAGAATGGCATATTTTAGGTTACAGCAAGATGGGTAATTATCGGCAGAGGTAAGAGTATGCCAGGCCCATGAGTCGATAAGTTAGTTAGCGAAAGTTCAGTTCCATTTGTGCGGTTTCTCTGGTCAGAAGCAAGCATGGCGGGTCCTTGGCTGCCCGGCTGCAATCCATGCGAGCAAGAGAGTAGAGGAGGGAAAGGGACCAATCTTCCAGCCACCTGCAAGTAACTTGGTTTACCTAAGTCCAGTCCGTCAGCCTGCTGTCAGCCAGATACTAATTGTGCCCGGATTCCTGTTGTGAGCCAACATGCAGCATCACAACACTGCACGTGTCTCTTTTTCTCTCCCTATCTCCCCCTTCTTTCTTGATTTCACTGTCTCTAAACAAATAAATATTAAAAAAAATAATTGGTGTTCTATAGATTCTCAGGTCCCAGCTTCAACAGATTATGGGTATGTATATATGTTGGCTGATTCCATGAAGGCAGACCTTCAGCTGTGCCCAGAGGGACTGTGTGGAGATCTTGCTATTCACGGAGGCCCTGATACCATGGCCCTTGAGCATCACGGGGTTGCTAGAGGTAAGTTGTGGGTCAGAGTTGCTTCAGTGGGTTTCTAGTGAATGGGGTACCCACACCTGTAAACTTGACATAGTTCAAGTGTCAGCTGAGGTTTTCCTTGCTGTGGTCGTCTGCCAACCCTTAGAAATAGCTGATGTACCGAATGTGGAATTACCAGATCAATGTGAACTGAATATTTATTTTTAAATTTTATCAGTGACTTAAGGTTGTAAGACAGTAAGGGTACAATTCTGCACAGATCCCACCCCCAGAGTTCCGCGTTCCATCCCCTTCACTAGAAGCTTCCCTGTTCTTTGTCCCTCTGGGAGTCTGGACCAGAACTCTGTTATTGGGAGATATGTTCCTTAATCAGCAGCGTTCTTGTAACTGAGCCTCTTTTCCTGTGGAGTGTATAACCCATTCATGTGGAGGAAATAGCTTCTTCAACCTTTTCATGTTTTCCATTTTAAACACAGGAGGCAGAGGACCTGAAGTTTTTCGCCAGAGCAGGATCCCTTGTCTACACAGCCTCTAATTGATCCTTCTGGGAATATCAATGCCCTGCCTGTTAATGGCTTTGCTGACTTTCCTGTAAATTAAAACACATGTGTGCTTCGCTGACAGGGAATTCCCTACAGCAGAATTGCAGAGAGGGAGGTTTTTTTTGATTGGAAGCAGAGCTAACACTTCAAATTCTCAAGGACACAAGGTGGTTTAGCAACTGAAAGGTCTTTCTCTCCCTGTATTTGAATTGTGTACAGGAGGCCAAATACAAGCACTTCCATTTTTATTTTCCACATATTTCCTGATATATAATATACATACACACATACACACACACACACACACACACACACACACACACACACACACACACACACATTCAAGTGGAGAAAACAAGGGTTAGTTTTAAGCACAAGCCAAATTTCTTCTGTATTTTACAGAGGGAATAGATAAGACATTAGAAATCTGAGAGATGGAATAAGGTGAGCTGTAGTGGGGGAAGGGATGGGGAGGGTAAAGCCAGAGATAAAGAGAGAAATTGAGAGGGGAGGGGAAGATTGGGAGAGAGACAGAGAGACACCTGCAGCCCTGCTTCACCACTCACAAAACTTTCCCTCTCTGGTGGGGCCTGGGGGCTTGAACCTGGGTCCTTGTGCACTGTAATGTGAGCACTCATACCTGGCCCCATATTTTCAAAAACTTCTGGAAAGGTATTTTAGTATATATGCTGCAGAAGCGAGCACAGGGAAAGGTGTTTTATAATTTCACATGCTATGGAGAGAGTCCAGTGATTGTAGTGTATGCTGCACCATCAGGGTGACCCAGAACTGAGCCAGCCCTGGCACCACATGAAGTAGCCAACACACCACCAGAGGAAGCTCTGAAAGTAGTGGAGTAGTTCTGTGGTCTCTCTCTCCCTCTCCCTGCTGTCCCCCCATCCCCCAGAATTAAAACAGTAATCTTCTAGGAACAATGGAATTGTTTACTTGCTAAGCCCCACAGTAAACAAAAGCTAAAATATAATATTACACATTTCAATTAAAACACTTTACGGTCTATTTATTTCTACATATATAAATCATTTAGTATTGCTTTTTAATAAACTTTCAGAAGGTAGCTGGAACCATCTAAAGACATACAGACAAATGAAGAGAAATGAGAAAAGAGGTATAACTCAAATCACCTAAGTTTATCAATAATTTAGATGTGAAGTCCCAAAATGTTCCCCTAAGAAAGTCCCCTGCAGCCCTGCTCCATCACTCCTGAAGCTTCCTACCCACCCCTGCATGTGGGGTTTGGTGGCTTGAACCTGGGTCCTTATGCATGGTAATATGTTCACTTAACCAGGTGCACCACCTGTCCCCACTCCCTGCTTTTATATCTGTTCACAGAAGCTTCCTTCATGTAATAGACAATTATTACCTTAAAGAAACCTTATAGACATTTTAATTTGACAGTATAGACTGAAAACAACCCCCTAATAAAATGGGGGAAAGGAGAAATCTTTAAAAAAACAAACAAACATGTAAATCTTAAAAAAATTAATTTGAGTTGACAAAGCCAAAGATGTGAAGCCAAATTAATATATTCAGACCAATCAGTAAAACAGTGAAGCAAGCAATGGAGGTGAAGACCACAGAAGATACTGGGGCCAGGTGGTGGCGCACCTGGTTAAGAGCTCACAGTACAACGCACAAGGATCCAGGCTCAAGCCCCCGGTCCCTCACCTGCATGGGGAAAGCTTCACATGTGGCGAAGCAGGGCTGCAGGTGTCTCTCTGTTTCTCTCCTCTATCTCTCTCCCTCCCCCTCTCCATTGCTCTCTGTCTCTATCCAATAGTAAATAAATAATTAAACAGAAAGGTTGTCCCCTGGGCTGGAGGATGAAGGACATGCACTAACTGTTGCCTTAAGTTATTGAAGCGCTGGTGTTCATATGGGGACTGTGCTTGTTCATGTTGTGTACTATATACTTCATGTGATTGAAGGGGAATCTTTAATATACACACATGACTGAGAGGTAACAGATAGATTTCATACTTGGGGGCCATGCAGTAATACTCACAATGTGAAGAGCAAGGATCCTGGTTTGAGACTGCCCCCCAACCCCCGTCTACTCCCTTCAGAAGGGGTCACTTAGCAAGTGGTGAAATAGGGCTGCAGGTGTCTCTCTGTCTCTCTCCCTCTCTATCTCCCCATCCCCTCTCAATTTCTGGCTGTGCTATCCAATAAAAATGGGAAAAAAATTCCACCAGGAGCAGGCGATTCATAATGTAGGTACCAAGTCCCAGCAATATAACCCTAGTGGCAAAAAATTAAATAAATAAAACAGAATAAAAATATATACTTTATATATAAAGGCAGGGTTTTTTTTTAATTAGTTAAAACTCAATAAAGCAGAAAGAATAGAGGGCCAGGAGGTGGTGCACCTGGTTATGTGCACAGAGTAGGATGCAGAAGGACCCAGGTTCAAGCCACCAAACTCCACCTGCAGGGGAGGAAAATTTAGGAGTGGTGGAGCAGGGCTGCAGGAGTCCCTTGGTCCCCACCTGCAGGGGGGAATCTTCACAAGTGGTGAAGCAGGTCTTCCAGTGTCTCTCTTCTGCTGGCTAGTGTCACTGAAGAGAGAGATGAGGAACTCATGGTGGCATGGTAATACAATTCTTTATTAATGTGGGAGCCCCAGAGTAAGGTGTGAGCACAGTGGGTTAAGCCACGTGGCATCAAACTGCAATGGCCGCCTCCCACTCTGGACGCCCGCCCTTCTCCAGGTCAGGACATGGTAGAGAAAAGAGAGGAAGGGAAGAGAACAAAACCAGGAACAGAAGTGGGCTTTATAGGATAAAAACCGGAAGTGGCAAGTTGGGAACAGAGATGGCTGGGAAAGGGGGTGGAGAGAGGCAAAAGGCATGCTGAGAGGTGGAAGCATCCTTAGCCACTGTTGCGATGGTTTTAACTGGTGGGATTAATGATTATGTAAATAGGCCATACTGTCAGCAATGCAGCATGGAGCAGGGGGAGCTGGTTTAAGGCCGACACTCTTCTTTATCCTACCTTCTCACAGTTTCTCCCCGTCCTATCAGAAAACAAAGGGAAATGTTCATTAAGATGCCACATAGACTATATAGAAATAAGACTTATTTCTCTTTTTTATATTGTCTTTACTTGAAACAGGTAATTTTTGCAGACTAGCATAAATGGTAATCACATATTATTTATTCACACAAACATTGTTAAGAATTCTTGTTTAGAATGCTATAAGTTGTTCTATAGAATTATTTATGCCAAAGCATACTATGTTTATAACTCAATTATGTTCTTCTAGTGTTTGCAAGGTTGTGCTTTTCTCTAACTTTATAAAAAGTGAATGCAACAGCGTGTTAAACGCATGTGGTGCAAAGCTCAAGGAATGGCGTAAGGATCCTGGTTCGAGCCCCCAGCTCCCCATCTGCAAGGGGGTCACTTCACAGGCAGTGAAGCAGGTCTGCAGGTGTCTTTTTCTCCCCCTCTCTGTCTTCCCCTCCTCTCTCCATTTCTCTCTACCCTATCCAACAACTACAACATAATAACAACAACAATAATAACTATAACAATGAAAAGCAACAAAAGGGAAAACAAATGAAAAAAGTGAATGCAAATGATAGAACACTAGAGATTCTTAAATATTGAAAAGATATTTACGAAATTACAGCTGAAGTAGGAAAATAATTCTTTCTCTTCACTTAGTGCTAATAATCCCAATGATCAAGAATGCTGATTCCATGAAACACAAATGATCTCCTTATAAAAATGCCTTTTAGTGCATTAAAGAAAAATAAACATATCTTCCTTTTTAGCTTTTAAGGTGTTGAGTCAAGTATATTGTGTCTTCCTGACTTAATAGCATATATAATTTTCCACTTAAAGTGAAAAAAATTCAAACAACCATTTGTCCATTTTTTTCTTGAGTTCTATTTTTATAAATGTCGGTTTTTAATAAGTGACCTACTTTTTCCTGGATATTGTAATATCTCACATATTAATGTGATTTCTCTACATTAAGCAAAGAGAAGTTACATTTCATACTGCCAATTTATATTTATTTCACACCAAGTGAAGGAGATATAATCACAACCCCAGATAAAGTGGAACAAATAACACTGATGTGAAACGTACAGGTTGCCTGTAATATCTTTTCAATAACATAGACGTTTGATGATCACACATAGTGTGTAAAAATTCTCTCCCTCATTACAGACAAGTGGACTTATGTTAATTGGAGATTCTTTGTATGAGATCATATTGAGAGAAGTCAAGCCTGTTTGACAAGAATTTATTATTTTGAACTTCATATTCAATTAACAACAAAATATTCTCAAGCCTAAAAAAGCTGCAAATATATACATACCCTTTATTTCATAAAGTAAGACTATAGTTCATTTGTGATTGTTTTGATGTATTTAGTAGATTGGTACAGTGAAGGGTCCAAATTTTTCCCGTCAGTATAATATTTGTGTCATAAAATTGGAAATACTTTATATGATCTTCAGTGCTATCTTTAAGAATATCTGAAGGATACTAAACTATCAGCTCCAGAGGATGTCACTGCACTATTCATGACAGCTAAAATATGGAACCAACAGAAGTCACCATATGTCCCGGGACCCTCCCCTCCCCAGAGCCCTGTCCTACTAGGGAAAGACAGAAGCAGGCTGGGGGATGGATCCACCTGCCAATGTCCATGTCCAGTGGAGAAGCAATTACAAAAGCCAGATCTTCCACCTTCTGCACCCCAGAAAGAATTTTGGTTCAGGGGTTTGTGCGATAGCGCAGCAGGTTAAGTGCAGGTGGCACAAAGTGCAAGGACCTGCGTAAGGATCCAGGTTCGAGACCTCAGCTCTCCACCTGCAGGGGAGTCGCTTCACAAGTGGTGAAGCAGGTGTCTGTCTTTCTCTCCTGCGCTGTCTTCTCCTCCTCTCTCCATTTCTCTCTGTCCTATCCAACAACAATGACATCAATAACAATAATAATAACCACAACAATGATAAAACAACAAGGGCAACAAAAGGGAAAAATGTTTTATTTTGGGTCCAGGCAGTGTTGCACCTGATTGAGCACACATGCTACAGTGCACAAAGACACGAGTTAAAGCCCCTAGTCCCCACGTGCGAGGGGAAAGCTTCACAAGTGGTGAAGCAAGCCTGCAGGTGTCTCATCTTTATCACCCCAACCCCTCTAGATTTCTCTGTGTCTCTTCCCAAATGAATGAATAAATATAGTGTTTTATTTTAGTGAAAGAGATAGAGAGGGAAAGAGAAAGAGAGAGCTCAGAGCCCACTGCTCAATTCTGGTTTATAGTGGTGCTAAGGACTGAACCTGGGACTTTGGAGCCTTGGGCATGGGAGTCTTTTTGAAGAGCCATTATCCTGCCTTCCCAGTCCTATGTGCTGTATTTTCCATCAGAAAAATGAACTTCATATGATCTCATTGCCAAGACTCTGATTTGGTCAACATAATGATGGTAATGTGGAGTCATCTCTCTGAAATTATTTTTCTTTGCAAGTCCAGTGCTTTACCCACTGTGCTACATCCCAGACTGCAGTGTATTTTTAAAATCAAGAATATAGAGGTGTTGAAATGATTTCTACAGATATTGTGTTGTAGCATCAATTGGGATAAGCCAAAGCAAGAGCTCTCCTCCCCCTTCCTCTCTTTCTCCCCCTCTCCCTCTCCCTCTCCCTCTCCCTCTCTCTCTCTCTCTCTCTCTCTCTCTCTCTCTCACACACACACACACACACACACACACACACACACACACACACACACACACACACATACCCCAAAACATGTAAACCAATGAATATTAAACATTTTATTTGTGTCAATGACCGTTTTCTGCTTAGGCTATTATGTTTTTTTGCAAGACATTACAAATGGGAAAAATTGAATAAATATTTGTTAGAGTTACTTGTTGTAAGACAGTTTAGGGGCATCAGGAACAAATATGCCTTTCCAGTCTCACAGTGACTAATCAAGACTAGAAATCCTTGTGTGAATAAGCAAATCTACAATGCCTAGACACACATGTATTTCTATTCTTTAACAAATATCTATTCAATTTTTCCCATTTGTAACATCTTGCGAAACACAGAATAGGCTAGCCAGGAAACTGTCATTTGCTAAAGAGATGCCGTGCTTAGTAGATACAGCGTCTTTGCTCTGACATTATTTTAATGGTGAAGTTGCCGCCAGGGACTGGACCTTGAAATGGGGACTTACTTGTCATGTTCACTTCTTTCTTTCTTTTTTTTTTTTATATATCTTTACTCATGTTCACTCTATAAAAAGAATTTTAGGACACGAACTGTCAGCAAAACAGAAACAACACTGGAGATTTATCAGGCAGAACTGGAGGGAGAAGAGTGATTTCAGGGAGAAAGCCAAGGACCGCATACACACCCTTCCCCCCAGCCCTCAGAGGACCGGTGGTGGACAGGTCAGAAGAGAGAAACTACAGCAAGTCGTCTGAAGACTTTTGGATTTTTATGGCTTTTTCTCTCCCTAGAATCCTTCTTGTTTGTGGCTGCTTGATTCAAATATATGAATCTTGCGTTAGTGATGATTCTTCCCTGCCTTGGATGAATAGACACCTTGACTTAACTTGTGACAGGTCTCAGCTGACTCTTGTTAGCCAGGGTCTCTCCATCTTAGTGTGCTGGTCCTTCTTACTATCACATGGTCAACTCAATGTGGGGGCTGTCTTCACTACTATATACTAAGACAGTTACTTTTAAATTATATATTATTTTGATTTTAATGATTTTTGCCTCCAGGGCTATCGTTGGGGCTCTGTGCCTGCACCACGAATCCACTGCTCCTGGAGGCCATTTTCCCCATTTTGTTGCCCTTGTTGTTGTTGTTATTGTTGCCATTGTTGTTGTTGGGTAGGACAGAGAGAAACTGAGAGAGGAGGGGAAGACAGAGAGGGAGAGGGAAAGATAAACACCAGTAGACCTGCTTCATTGCTTTTGAAGCCCTTGCAGGTGGGGAGCAGGGCGCTTGAACCAGGATCCTTAAGCAGGTCCTTGAGCTTCATGCCACGTCCGGTTAACCCACTGCACCACATAATGGCCCCTTATTTTTAAATTTTTTAAATGCACGTTATGATAAAAGAAATGTTGTAGAAAATAGGTTGTCAGTAGTAAAATGTGAAAACTAAGATTGTAATAGTGAAGGATTAAAGGAAGGATTAAAAAAAGTAAACCATCTGTATTGTAAAGGCATGCAGTCAAGGCATGCAGTCATGAGCGGATTAATGAGATCCATGTTTTCCATTATGATTATAAAAATTGTGTCATTAAAATTAAATTGCATTAAATCTTGTTAAAGATCACAACTGATTGAACTATTCTCACAGTTGACAGGGCAAAGAGGTCACAAAGGTAGAGATACCTAGGCTCAAGTCCCAGCCCCAGATGGAAAGTGTTCTAACACTGAAGTCCCAGTGTTCTGGAGTCTTTCTCGCACTCTGACTGTGGGTCTGCCTGTCTGAATGAACCAGTGGTTTAGAGCTGTGAAGTTACAAATGTGTGAGACCCTGGATCCCCAAAGATAAAGGAATAATTGGGTTTTATACGGTGCTTTTATTGGAAAAAATAGGGCACAATGTCTGTGACTTCCTATTTTTGATTATGTTCATAGTAAATAGCAAGTTTCTTTTTGAAAACAGATAGAATATGCATATATTCTCTGCTATTTTTAGAAGGCAAACACACTGAGAATTCTGATTTCTGTATGCTGCCCAACTCTGAAGCTGAAAATCATACTGGAAATAAAAATCATTTACAAATAAAAGCCATTTTGTAATTAATGGTTTTTATTTCCCTGATGCACAATGCTTCTGCATTATTTATAGTTCTGTATCTTCTCTGGGAATAAGTCTACATATAAAGTGTAAAAGTTCAGCAAAGTATAATTTTTGTTTAGGATAGAGGTAGAGAAGTTGAAAAGGAGGGGGAACTAGAGAGAGAGAGAGAGAGAGAGAGAGAGAGATGATTGATAGATGATAAATAAATAGATACCTGCAGCACTGTTTCACTGCTTGTGAAGCTTCCTCCCTTGTAATGTAGAGATTTTTATTTAAATTATATGTCAGTATGGCCTTTGCTCTTTGGAAGTTTATAGCTGTAAATAGTCATTATATCTTGAATTCTTGATGTGATAACAGTTCTGTACTGTAATCATAGTTCAGAAAGAGATTACCTACTTCGGTAAGATTATCATGTGAATACTAAGGGACAGGAATGTTGAAGCAAATCAGATTGAAGCCCAAAAAGAGTGAATGTTCAAAGTTCCTGACCATTCACGGCCTTCTCTTCACCAGATTTCAGTTGACTTCACTATCTAGCATGGGAAGCCAGACCTTTGAAATGAGCTCTGCCTCAGCTTCATTGTGTCCTTGGAAGCTGTTTTTTCAAAAGAGAAATATCATGTCTGCTGCAGTGAAAGGCATTAGTCTTTCAAAAGCAAAGAGCAAAAGAGCCAAGCTTTCCCTCAGCCTTGAGTGAATGTATCCAGAAGGAATTATAAAAACTGAAACATTTCCAGGCTGATAATGGCAGTCCTGCTGAGAGTGTAAGTTTCCTGGAGTGAGCAAAGATGTGTGGAAGAGTGGTCTCTCAGACGAGAAGATTGATTCTGTAATTCTCCATCAGCTCCACAGGGCTGTCAACAGAATTGTACTTGTTCCTCTAAAAGCATTAGCAAGACAGTTACCCATGATTTCACTAAGGCCTTTCATGTTTGTGTCCAGCTAACTCTGGGCCTCAAGAAAGGGGTAACATACCACCTGACATTATTTTTGCAGTTCTGTGTGGTGTACTGGGCAGTCAGTGTAAAATCTGCTGACAGGAGAAATGAAGTAAGCTGATCAATTATGTACATAAAAGCAAGAACAAATGAAACATGCTTATCAACGATTAATATCCAGTCTTGTTAAGGGATTAGACATTATAATTACATGTCGCTATAAAGTATCCAGCAAAATAGAGATAAAACTGGTCTCTTTCTAGGTAGTAATAACCTTTTTTTAAAATTTTGATGTCTCCTCCTGCATCAGAAAAATCACCCTCATTAAGGGCAATTAAGATGTGTGTTTTCATCTTTGATGATTTTCTTAGGATTTATAGAATGGTCTGTTGGTTAAGTCTCTAGTATTTGGTCTGGTTTATGAAATTATTCTCAGAAATTCTGAGCCAATATAACTCCCTATCAGTAGTATATAAAAACTTTTAGTTCAGTGCATTCTTACTAAGTTGAAAAAATAGTATCGCTTTTCTAAGCCTTTACCAAATTGTTAAAGCAGCATTCTTGGGGACCAGGTGGTGGCACACCGGGTTAAGCACACACATTACAGTGCACAAAGACCTGTGTTCAAGTCCCCGGTCCCCACTAGCAGAGAGGAAAGCTTTGTGAATCATGAAGGAGGGCTGAAGCTTTCTCTCTCTCTCTCTCCCTCTCTATCTCCCTATATCCTCTCAATTTCTCTCTGTCTCTGCCAATAATAAATAAAGATACAAAAGAACATTCTTCATTTGTTTTAAGATTTTCCTGGCTAGAGAAAATAATGCCTTTCAGGGTCACCAGGTAGAGTGCCTGCCTTAAGATGCCCACAGCACTTGGTGGGAGGTGCCAGGGCACAGGGGAAAGATATCTTTCACTCTTTACTTTCTCAAATTCTTTCTTCACTCTCTCTTTCATTCATTCTGTCTGTCATCTATCTGAAACAAAAAGTAGTCCTGGAGCAATGTAGCTGTGCCTGCACTAGGCTGTAGCTTCACACAAGAAAAAAAATAATAAATGCTATTTTTTCACTCTACTGAGTAGAATGTAGACTTCACAAGTCAACTTTCTCGTGAAGTTTATTGTCCACTGTGCTAACAGTACAGCTGTAGACAGGATGATCTAATCCCAGCATATACATGGACCACAGGATTTGTCTATAAATGCATATTTTAAAACACACATATCATCTACGATAGTACATGTCATCATCATCACACTGTAGATTTTTCTATATTGCAGTGAATTTATATAGCTAGAGCCACCATAGACCTGGAGAAGGGCTGGCGTGCATAGTGGGAGGAGGCCATTTTGCTAGCTCCACGTGGCCTAAACCCTCTGCTCACACCCGACTCTGGGCGTCCACATCAATAAAGAATTGTATTATCACGCAGCCTTGAGTTCCTCTTTCCTCTCTCCGGTGGAGCTAGCCCGGCACTGGGGCATACACTGCAGATGATTCAACACTAAGCCTTCTCTCAGGCACTACTTTTGCTTCTCTTGTAGTTTGTAATATAATTTTTCCTATGACTTAACATAGTATTCAAAAGCATGACTTACCAGATATTTATTATTAGTTCCAGTTCAAAACTTTTTAGATATTCGATTTAAATATTCTAAAATTGAACATTTAAAAAGTTCTACTTATTGTGCCAATGCCTTGTTCCTAATAGATCTAGTATATTCTGTTGCTAAAATGATAATTTGTCTGTTTTCTTATATTAATGTTTCATTTTTCATACCTTAAACTACTAACTGATTACTCAACTTTTCCATTTTGGGTCATTGTGAATGAGTATATGATTCATATATCAACCTTTTATCTATTTTTCTGCATTCACAACTATATTTGACCTATATATTTTCCTATATAAACATTAAAAACTACAAACTATTTTTATCTGGTAATTATTAGTAAATTAAAAAAAATTTTACTTATTCCTTTTTGTGCCCTTGTTTTATTGCTGTAGTTATTATTAATGTCATTATTGATGGATAAGACAGAGAAATGGAGAGAGGAGGGGAAGACAGATTGGGGGAGAAAAAGACAGACACCTGCAGACCTGCTTCACTGCTTATGAAGCGACTCCCCTGCAGGTGGGGAGCCGGGGGCTCAAACCAGGATCCTTACAACAGTCCCTGTGCTTTGTACCACATGCGCTTATCCCGCTGCAATAATGCCCATCTTCCCCACTTACATTTTTTTTATATCAGATATTGTTCACTTCTGTTCTGATACTCAATCCAAATGGTCAAGAAGCCTGGGGCCAATTTTATAATGCTCATTTCACCTCTTGAAATAAAGAGCTTGTTCTATTTCCCTACAAAAACAATATGTCAGGAACTCTCGACCCTTATAACACACTAATCAAGATGCTTTCATTCTTTTGTCAACACACTCAAGAACTTTTGCTTGGTCTATGCCAAGCAATAAGACAGGCTTCAAAGGACGTAAAAAATTAAATAAATAAATTTCAGATGAATCATTTTGCCTGCAGATAGATGATTGCTCACTTTCATGAGATAGAATCGGCTTTCGGTATATAGTTTAAAAGTGGACATTGAAAGATGACGAAATGGTCACCCTATGTCAAAAAATAATCTATGTTGCCCACATTAGCAATAAAAATTTAAGACCAACTGTGTACCTGGGAAGTAACTTGTCCATTTTTATAATGCCACACACATACTACATCACCATTATTGATGCGCTTTCTATATTTTTACATGATAAGGTCAATGCGGAAAGATTATTGAAACTCATATTATACTCATTCTCTTACACCTGCTATCATGGGGGTTTATCTATTAAAATTTTACTCATAAAAGATGTTCAGTTTATCAGGTTACTTTTTGTTCAGTAGCATTTGCCTGTTGGATATTTATCATAAATTTCATTTAGATTTACCAGCCTCAGTGGCCAAAATAACATGTTAATGGAATTGTTTTCACCTAAAAAAGCAGCTTCACAACTCCAAATGACCCTGCCCACATTTGTCGTGGAACTTGCTCCTAGCACTATTTCTATACAGCTTCGAGGCTGCTCTTCACACTTCCATGGCTACCTATACTCTTTAGAATTTGACAAGATACCATTTATTGAGCAGAGGAATAGAGTCTGTATCTGAGATTATCAGGTCTCTGCCTTTCTCCTATAGTTCGTGTTTCTTCTTAAGAAGAATTTGAAACCAAGACTTGAGTGTAGATTGTTCCTTGGGGAATTACTGGTACAAATTTGGCAGAGTGAGAAGGGAGGGAAGAGCAGATGCTATCAGCCATGTTTACTCCTTGAGGTGGTATAGCTTGATCCTTCTCTGGAACTTCATAGTTCAGACAGTTTTCCCTGTGGTCCGTGAGAGAAAGCGCTGAGTCTCCAGGCTGCTGATCAGAAGCAGAGTTTCATGGGACTATCCTTAGCTACTTGGTTGTTAGTGGGGCACATGCTTGTCCAGATTCTTTAGAGTCATATCTACATTTTATCATAATGCTTGAGATTACTTTTGTTACCTGTGCATTTTCTTAGTGATTACCAGCTGAAGTCATGTACTATCATGGAGACTCAGAGTAGGTTCAGGTTAATATTGGCAAGACTGATAAGTCTCTCTACTTCCTGAATATGAGATGTTGGCCCATTCTTCAGCACAGAAAACTTTGAGCTTCCTGTATAGCATTTTCTCTGAATTCAGGACGTTGGAATATGGGACCTTTATATCTCTGGGACCATTATACATCAGACAGGTTTATATTTATAAACTGCTACACCACTACATGACATCATTTTTTAAAATCTTTTTTAAATTTTTTATTTATTTTTCTCTTTTGTTGCCCTTGTTGTTTATCATTGTTGTTGTTATTATTGTTGTTGTTGTTGTTGGATAGGAAAGAGAAATGGAGAGAGGAGGGGAAGACAGAGGGGGAGAGAAAGACAGACACCTGCAGACCTGCTTCACCACCTGTGAAGCGACTCCCCTGCAGGTGGGGAGCCGGGGCTCGAACTTGGATCCTTATGCCGGTTCTTGCACTTCACACCATGTGTGCTTAACCCACTGCGCTACTGTGCAACCCCCAACATGACATCATTCTTCCAACTTCTTTACTGTAGTGCTTTTTATTAGTGTGGCATATTCAAGATAATCATTGTTTTCAGAAAAAGTACACGGCAACCTCATCACAAGACAATTAATGTAACATTTATTTGAAAGACAAAATGAATGTGCATGTATTACTTCCTTGGCTTAGACACCCCCACAAGTTTCTCCTAGTTCTCACTCAGAGAAACGTTCTTTTTACACTTGTGTCATTTACGCTATGCTGCTTTGAATACAAAGTGACAGCAAAGGAACACTTGATAGCGACGCTGTTTCTAAAGCATTTTTAGTATTCTCCTAAGAGACTCTCTTAATTTTTCAGATGAGAGCCCTAGTCCTGAGAGAGCACACCACATAGTCTCTGCAATCTCCTTCTCTGGGTCTTCTGCATCACACTTCTACCTTCCTCCTCTGCAGCTCACAGGGATATGTCTCTTCTTATCAACAATTTCAAATGTGTTATTTTTTTTTTGCTGTTACTATGCCAATGAATATTAAAGAACAAGCCAATGGAAGTTCCAGAATTGCTACTTATTGTTTATAGTGCAGGTGCCTATTGGAACAGTACTGGTACTGAATTTTGAAGCTATGCTTTCCAATATGGTAGCTACCAGGGTTATTGAGCATTTGAAATGAGACACTGACGCTTAGGAATTCTTTCTTTTGTTTCCATTGTCTAAAGTCATTTTATTGGGGGCTTAATGCCTTATAGTACAGTTCCTGTACATTTTATTTTTTATTTTATTCCTATTATCTTTATTAATCTACTGGATAGAGACAGTTATAAAGTTAGAGGAAAGGAAAAGATAGAGAATGAGAGAGATAGAGAGACACCTGCAGCCCTGCTTCACCACTCATGAAGCTTTCCCCCTGCAGGTCATTCTGTCTGAATGATCTGTCGAGTTGAGAGAGTGGGGTGTTGAAGTGTCCCCTACTCTAACTGTGTTTCTGTTAATATATTTCTGTAGCTCTTTCAGTAGATGTTTGGTGTATTTAGATGGCTTCTCATTGGGTGCATAGATGTTAATAATTATTAAGTCCTCTGATTAACTGTTCCTATCAGCATTAAGTAGTATCCATTCCTATCTTTTAAAATTTTATTTATTTTAAAGTCTGACATGCCAAATATGAGAATAGTTGTCCTGCCTTTTTTGGGGCCATTGACTTATATGATAGTTTTCCATCCTTTCACTTTGAGTCTGTGTTTGTCTTGTTGAGTTAGGTGGGTTTCCTATAGACAGCAAGCATATTGTTGGGTTGTTTTTTCTGATCCATATTCCTACTCTGTGCCTTCATAGGTGAATTCAGGCCATTGACATTTATTGATATCAAAGACTGAAGAAATTTTAATGCTGTTCTTGTAGATTTTTAGTGTGTTCTGATACATGGCATATTCATGGTGATCTGACTGTTTATAGGAGACCTTTCAGAACTTCTTTCAGGGCAGGCCTGCTGATAGTTGATTCTTTCAACTGTTGCTTGTCTGAGAAGGTTTTGATGCCTCCATCGAGTCTGAATGAGAGTCTAGCAGGATACAGTAGTCTTGGTTTAAAGCCTTTCTCATTAAGCACTCGATAGATATCTTGCCATTCTCTTCGTGTCTGTTGTTTGTGTGGAGAAGTCTGCTGCTAATCTTATGGGTTTTCCTCTGTAGATGAACACTGGGATACACAGCTGACTTAGTTTTAGTTTTTGAATGCCAACATTTTCACCATTCTTATATGATAAAGGACATGCCCACTAGAAAAGAGAACAGTTAATCATAGTAAATAGAGAGAAATAGCTATGGAGAAAAAGTGCTTATGGTAAATAGGTAAATAAAGGCTTACATAGAGCTGAAGATGTTGAAATGTAATTTATTATAGCCAGCATTATAAACGTAAGTATATTTTAAAGCATACTAAGGAGTTCAGCTGTCATGCAAATGAAACTCCAGTCTGTATTAAAAGTACTAAAAGCTAGCTTTATTGCACACCCATGAAGGATAAGGCACTGTGGTACTCTTACATGTCATTTATATATAATTATCTTATTTAGCCACATGTCAGCTAATGTGGCAAGAAGATGATAAACCATGTTCCATGGTGTTTAATTATTTGTCAATAATTATACCACCAGAATTTCAACGCAGATATCTAGCTCCACACATGTGCTTCAGATTGCTGTGCCCACTGCCTCTCACAAAGGCAGAAGCTCCCTGGAAACTGCGAGAAAGAGAAAGAGCCAAGGCATCTGAAGGGCTGCGCGATGCAGAGTGTGTCATGAACAAAAACGACACGAGAGATTGAGACGAAGGCCAGGACATGGTTCAGTCCAGGGACAGTATTGATCAGCTTCTGTGTCTCATGCTTCACAGACTTCATAGGCCAACCATTAATTTTCTCATGCATGACAGTGTTGTAAGATAGTTCACATGAAGAAATTAGAACTAATCAAAGAGAAATGGCTTGCCGCAGGTCACAAGCTTAGAGTAAGTACTACATCAGAGCTGAGACTTAAGCCAAAGTCTGTTTTATTTAAGTGTTTACAGAATGACCTTGGTTTAAAAAAAAACTTAATTATATGATTCTGTCATGTATTTTGATATATTGGTATATCAAAGTATAAATGAAAAAAAGTGGTAATATATCCACATTAACTCTTATGATACAAATATACTATTAATTCCATCAATGGTCAGAAAGTTTCATTTAAAAGTTTATAGGATTCTGAAGTTTAAACCCTTGTGTGTTATGTTTGTTTTATTCCTGACACATTGCATGGATTTCCTATGTAAACTTACAAGCCTAGCTTTGTTAATTGTATTGCATAGGCTCAGCTTTAAACAGAAGGCTTCCTGATTTAGTACACATCACCATGCCCAAAGGCCCAGGTTCAAGCCCCCGGCTCCCCACCTACAGGGGGAAAGCTTTGTGAAGCTTTCTACTTGGTGAAGCAGGTCTGCAGGTCTGCAGGTGTCTTATCTTTCTCTCCCTCACCCCTCTCAAATTTTCTCTGTTCTATCAAATAAAAAAATAGAAGAAGAAAAAAGGAAAGATGGCTGCCAAGAACAGTGAGTTCATAGTGCCTGCAATGAACCCCAGCAATAATCCTTATGGCAAAAAAAAAAAAAAAAAAAAAAAATCCCAAAGTCACAGAGGCACCATATCCCATGACTAACTGCACTAAAAGTTATGTGATAAGCAAGTTTTCAAGGATTCAGGGCTAGTATGATGATACTCATTTCTTTCTGCTAAGAAGTATTTTCTCAGTTTTGTAGAAAGATATGCTGGAAAATATAAATTGTTGTGTTGTCACTGTTGTCATTTTGCACTCACTTTTTGATAAACTCTGGGAATGTAAGTTTCTCAGAATATTTTATTATGTTGACTGCAATTTTCTAATCTTCAGTGGAAATAGACCAGCAAACGCCAAATTGCTTAAAATTCTATATTTCTGGAAGGTAGCTGAATTGATATGTCTTTCTTTTTGCATGACACTTGGAGGCAAGGCTAGCTTTCAAGTATATTAAATAAAAGGAGCAGTTTCAACACAGTATGTCAATATGTTCTCAAAAATATGTGGGAACAATTGATAAGTGGGTTGGCCCGGCTGAAGTTTAGAAACCACGGTAAAAAAAATATAAAAAGGGAGAAACCTGATAGCTTGTCAATTTAATTGGAATATCCGTAAAGTTTACAACTTCATGATTTATTTTCAACTGTAATTTATCAAATCTAATACTGTCTTACAATTCACACTGCCATAACAGAATTCCACACTAACAGACTTTATAATAGAACATTTAGATGACTGAGCAGCTTACAATTTCTATTTTATTTTATTTGTTTATCGGATAGAGACAGAAATGGAGAGGAAGTGGAAAGACAGAAAGACACCTGCATCCCTGCTTCACCCCTGTGACGCTTTCTCCCTACAGGTGGGGACCAGGGGACTTGAACCCAGATCCTTAAGCATTGTAACATGTGCGTCAGTCGCATCCCCCCCCCCCACTCCCCAGCTTACTATTAATAATGACCCAGTGGTTAAGGTTAAAGCAGATGGGTAAGAAATAGTGACCTTTATGGAGTCGGGCGGTAGTGCAGAGGGTTAAGCGCAGGTGTCACAAAGCCCAAGGACCGGCATAAGGATCCCAGTTCAAGCCCCCGGCTCCCCACCTGTAGGGGAGTCGCTTCACAAGCGGTGAAGCAGGTCTGCAGGTGTCTGTCTTTCTCTCCCCCTCTCTGCCTTCCCCTCCTCTCTCCATTTCTCTCTGTCCTATCCAACAACGACAACACCAATAATAACTACAACAATAAAAACAATCAGGGCAACAAAAGGGCATAAATAAATATATATAAAAAAACAAATAGTGACTTTTATAATGTATATATTAGGATACATAATTCCACAAAATAGATAGACACAGTCTCTAATACGCTAAAACAAACCTTTGACTTTATAAGAGCTTTTTTTACATTTATGTACTCTTGTTGAGCCATGATTCCTTTCTAGTGCGTGCATTGAGATGCAAGTATTTTTCAATATTTATTTACTTCCTTTTTGTTGCCCTGGTTGTTGTTTTTATTGTTGTTGTAGTTATTGTTGCTGATGTTGTCACTGTTGGATAGGACAGAGAGAAATGAAGAGAGGAGGGGAAGACAGAGGGGGAGGGAAAGACAGACACCTGCAGACCTGCTTCACCGCCTGTGAATCGACTCCCCTGCAGGTGGGGAGCCGGGGGCTCGAACCGGGATCCTTACGCTGGTCCTTGTGCTTTGCACCACCTGTGCTTAACCCGCTGCACTACAGCCCGGCTCCCTAGATGTAAGTATTTTTGCACTTGTATCATTCAGAAAATTTGAGTGCAAATACACTGTAAAGCTATGTAAGAGAAGTATTAAGAAGTTAAATGTGAAGCAAGATCATTGGAGTTAAGTATTAGGTCTGCTAGTTTCTATGTTCCTGTATTCACTGAAACAAATTTATGTTTCTGAGTTTATAGTTCCTTATTGCTACTTGTGTTTTCTTTTCTAATCTTGTTTTTGCTTCTAATTGCTATTCTTTTCCAGCTAAATTCTACTTGAGAAAATAAGTGTTCTTCTAATGTAATGTCTTACTTTTGATCATAAACAACTTACTTAAATGCAAAAAAAAAAGTTAAATGTGTATGTCTTCTGTTAGATTTCTAGGACTATGATTTCTAATTCTTTTAAAAAAAATTTTAATTATTATTATTACTATTATTTGCCCTCAGGGTTATTGCTGGGGCTCAGTGCCTGCATCACGAATCCACTGTACCTGAAGGCTATTTTTTCCTTTCTGTTGCCCTTGTTGTTTATCGTGGTTATTGTTATTGCTGTCATTGCTGTTGGATAGGACAGAAAGAAATTGAGAGAGAAGGGGAAGACAAAGAAGGAGAAAGATAGACACTTGCAGACCTGCTTCACCATTTGTGAACGAACCTCCTGCAGGTGGGGAGCCGGGGGCTTGAACTGGGATCTTTACACTGGTCTTGGGCTTTGCACCACCTGTGCTTAACCCGCTGTGCTACCACCAGGCCCCTATTTTTTATCCTTCTGTTACTGGGGCTTTACTGATCCAGGGTGGCTTTTTCAGATAAACACAGAGGGAAGGTGGGAAGGAAGGGAGAGAGAGAGAGAGAGAGAGAGAGAGAGAGAGAGAGAGAGAGAGAGAAAGAGCAACCATGTTACTTTATTTTTTTGCCTCCAGGGTTATTGCTGGAGCTTGGTGACTGCAATTCATATCCACCATTTCTGGTGGCCATTTTTTTCTTTGTATTTTTATTTGACAGGACAGAGAGAAATTTTGAGAGAGAGAGAGAGAGAGAGAGAGAGAGAGAGAGAGAACTGCTTCACTGCTCATGAAGTTTGCCCCTGCGGGTGGGGAGTGAGGGCTTGAACCCCTGACCCCGGTCCATGGTACTATCTGCACTTAAGCCATTGCACCACGGGCCGGCCTGGGACCTCATTCCTGAAGCTTCCTTCAGTGTGGTGGGTCTGGCTCAGTGCTGGGTAGCACACAGGGCAAAGAAACACAGTATTGAAGTGAGGGCTTCTGTCAGTCCTGATTTCTATTTCTACACAAAAGACAGTGGGTATTTTACTCTGTTGTGACACTGCCAACATTTGGTAGGTTGCTCTCTAAGAAGAAATATTATTTATTAGACTAGATAAAGTTATTATGTAACTATAATCAAATGTAATAGATTAAGATGTCTGGTATGGGTTATATTTGGATTATATTCTTTTAATAACAATAGAACAAAAAGGAATGTTTGAAGGCAAGTCTTCCGAATTAAAGAAATGGAATTACTATTGTTTTGATCTTACTGTCAGTTGAAAATAGGCCGTAGTGGTCTGGGAGGTGGCACACTTGATAGGGCATCGGGCTCTCAAGCATGAGGTCCTGAGTTCAATCCCCAGCAGCACATGTACCAGACTGATGTCTGGTTCTTTCTGTCTCTTCTATCATTTCTCATGAATCAATAAATAAAATCTTTAAAAAAAAAAAAAAGAAAGAAAATAGGCCATAAGGAAGGCACCGTTAGGGGGATATAGAGAGAAGGATTCCAATATAGTATACTCTGGAATATCAGATATAAGTCTGCATGAATATATATTTGGGTCAAACAGAGTGATGAAAGTGAGTTTTGAAAATGGTCAGAGGGACATGAGATTATTTTTTTAACCAAAATTTCCCAAGGAAGTAATTGACCTGCCTGATAGAACAAGGAAGATTTTTCAAATAACGCATGCCATGCCACCACTTTATGACTGGATCAGCACTGTGACCACCCACATCGTTTGTAGCAGGAATGTAAGAGCCAGAGTGAGTGATTCCCAGAGTCACACGAGTGGGTGTGCTGAGGAAAAGGGGCCACTCACTGGGCTCATAGGCTCAGGATGGTGGGTGGCAATGGATCCTTATGCTAAAAATAGCTCTTTTAAAATTGTTTTTTAAAAAATATTTTGCTCATTTTAATGAGAGAAAAGGAGATGCAGCAGGGGAAAAGACCAAGAGTGAGAGCAGAGCACTATGCAACACCGGTTTATGGGGCTGCTGGGGTTTGAACTCGGGACCTTGGACTCTCAGGCTTGTCTTTTGCATAACCATTATGCTATCTCCTCAACACCTGACAGTGATTCCTGAAGAAGAGTGATTTAGCATATGAAATTACAGTTTTTAAAAAGTTAAGAATTGGGGGAGTTGGGTGTTAGCGCAGCAGGCTAAGCACACGTCAGACGCAAAGAGCAAGGACCTTCATAAGGATCCCGGTTCGAACCCCGGCTCCCCACCTGCAGGGGAGTTGCTTCCCAGGCGGTGAAGCAGGTCTGCAGGTGTCTATCTTTCTCTCCTCCTCTCTGTCTTCCCCTCCTCTCTCCATTTCTCTCTGTCCTATCCAACAACGACAACAACAATAAAACAACAAGGGCAACAAAAGAGAATAAGTAAGTATCTAAAAAATGTTAAAAAAAAAGTTAAGAATTAATAAAGCAGAGGGTAGTATTTTTCTTTTTTAAAATTTTTTCCCTTTTGTTGCCCTTGTTGTTTATCGTTGTTGTTTTTATTATTGTTGTTGAATAGAACAGAGGGAAATGGAGAGAGGAGGGGAAGACAGAGAGGGGGAAAGAGAGACACCTGCAGACCTGCTTCACCACTTATGAAGTGACCCCCTCCTCCTTGTAGGTGGGGAGCCGGGGGCTCGAACCAGCATCTTTATTCCAGTCCTTGAACTTCCTGCTAGGTGTGCTTAACCCACTGCACCACCGCCCGGACCCCCGGGGGTACTATTTTTCAAATTTATTAATAGAGTAATTCTTGCAAATATATAAATCTTCAAAAAGCAGTTACAGTTGACCCACTATTGACACTTTGGAATTCCTACTCTCCTGATTAACGTTGCCTAAATGCCCTTAAATTCCAGTGAATGAAAACACCTGTAATATTGGTTATACCCACGAGTCAGCTTGAAAGCAAATGTCTCTTGAAACATTATGAAAGCTAATGTAATGGCTAACTTGGCTAGTCTGTTGGCAGGCGGGTCTGTTATGTGCAGGGCAACAAATTGCTCAGGGCACATTTTAATTACCTAGGAAATACGGAGAAATATGACTTTAATTTTGAAATAGATTTCTCTTAAATTACAATGAAATTTGCGGCCAGGGAAGTGAAACCAGGGAAACCAGGGAAAAACCAGTGAAACCAGGGAAAGCCAGGGACAGAGTGAATGACATAAATGTGGAAGCCCTAGGTTTGATCCCTGACACTGAGTGTGCTAGTCTGGTCTTTCTCTTGTGTCAGATATGTGAAATATTTAAACAATAAAATACATTTATGATTAGGATGAAAAGCAGTTTCTTTGGTCTTCTCCCTTCATTTTTTTCTTCAGGCAGTGGATAAAAAGAAATTACATGAACTCTGGAATATATTATCAGGAAAATTTGATTTTTTCTTTTTAGACATATACATTGCTTGAAAAATCTTGTTAAAACATATTTTTGAATATCCCTTTGTGATGAATACATTATAATAATGTCAGCTTTAAATATCATAACATTTTCAATTATTTTTTAGAGTACCTTAACTAAAAGTTGGAAGTCCAATGGTAATATATTAAATTGTAAGCTTTGCCAAGCCCACATTAAAAAGCTACAAAAACTTTATTTTTTAATTTTGTGCATTTGATATTCCCTTGTTTGAAGAATTGTAAAAGATAATTATCTTTTACCTGTTTGTCAAAGGCATCTGCAAATGATTATTTTGGGAAAGATGAGGATGCTGTAACAAAAATAATGCATTTTAAATGAAAATTTTTCTGTTCTATTCTGACTTTGGATTTGAAAGCATGTATTATTTGGGAAAAAACATTTCACATTAACTATTGTCATTCCTTTAACACAAAATGAAGACTAGCTGTGTAATTTCTGTTCCACTTATGTACACTCTCAAGTCTCTATTTGTTAGTTAAACTTGAGGTTAATTCTCCACCTAGCCTTCTATCATGATTTGTCAGTTTCAAACACTTTTTTTTTACTTAATTAGATAGCATGTATCCTTCCCAAACCCCATTTATTTTTATCTTTATTACTATACAGTCAGGCTTGCAGGCTTTCTTATACTCATTTTATTACAGTTTCTTATTATTGGATTTTTTTTCTCACACTAGTGATAGTTTGCCACTGGCCTTTTGTCTTTCACTTCTCTGCTATAATAAAAAGAAAATGCCTCTAAAATGTCACAGTGGAGAGTGTTCAGAAAGATTGAATCACAGTTTATAATCTTAGGCCTCTACTTCACTGAGTGAAATGATGCCACACAGTCTTGTGTCTGTTGAGACAAGTTAACTCCAAAGAGCTTAAAATTAATTTAAAAAACAGAAATATAGTTAAATTACATGATTAAAAGTGATTTTGAGATAGTTACTAGGTTATAAGCTGACACATTTTTCATGTGATCATATATATATGTTCAGAGAATTGATTCTGTCCTCTGCCATAATTTTAATATTATTCTCTCATCTACATTTCTCACTGTGAAGCAAATTTAAAATCGAGTTATTGAAAATACTATCGTATGCTATGGAGTAGTTTGCCAATATTGATTCTATTTTCAGCTACTTTTGTTATATATTTTTTCTATTAATGAATTTATTTCATAATCCAGAACAATGTGTTTAAAAGATGGAACTAGATGTATACCTGTCAAACATCATTTTGTTGTGTAAGGCAATGTATCCACCAATTCCAGAGCTTCCCAAGGTGTAGACATTTTGTGGGGTCATTATTTTGCTGCTTGCCATTAGCATGTGCACGATATAGTAATTCTAGTACCAGATCATCAGAGATTTTAAACTTTAATCACATCAATTCAAAGTGGAAAAACTAGTTGGAATAGGATATGCATGCACGGTGGGGGAGAAACACACATACACACACTTTTTTTTTTAAACCCAAAGAGGTTTGTTACTTCATTATTATTACTATTATTCTTCTTATTGTTCTTTATTTATTAGATGGAGGCAGTCAGAAATCAAGAGGGTAAAGGGAGATTGCTATAGATAAGTAGAGACAGAGAGAGAGAGAGAGACAGAGAGAGAGGGAGAGGGAGAGAGAGAAAGAGACCTGCAGCCCTGCTTCACCACTCGCAATGCTTTCCCCCTGCAGGTGGGGACTGGGGCTTGAACCCAGGTCCTTGTGCATTGTAACATTTGCGCTCCACCTGGTGCGCCACCATCTAGCCCCACAGATGCAGATGTTCTTAATTATTGTCTTTTCCATATTCAGTTTTGGCATACTAACTGTTCTTACAAAACAATTCCTGAAAACTTTTCTTTTTTTAAGTTTTTAAAATATTGATTCCCTTTCTTGTTGCCTTTGTTTTATTGTTGTAGTTATTATTATTGTTACTGATGTCATTATTGTTGGATAGGACAGAGAGAAATGGAGAGAGGAGGGGAAGACAGAGAGGGAGAGAAAGACAGACACCTGCAGACCTGCTTCACCGCCTGTGCTACCGCCCGACTCCCTCCTGAGAACTTCTCTACCCCCATGTCAGGTCAGTTCCTCCCTTGAGTGTGTCAGGCAGTCCTGCCTCTTTGGGCTGTGGTTTCCCTGGTCAGGTGAAAAAGACATAAACATATGATTGCCCTCTGCTAGTGCTGTCTCTGTGCTGTACCTAGAAGGTAGCGCACATCCTTGATCTTCTCACAAGCACCTGAATGAAGTGCCTGAATGATTCTCTTGTTCATTCCAGAGTTGTTTACCATTGTAATGATTTCTGAAATCTTCAAGTTTTAGCTTTGCTCATTTTTTTTCAACTTTTCACACCTCTAGTGGTTTACAAGGTTTTTGCTTGTTTCATCCAACAAAAGTCTCACTTAAAAATCAACACACTAAAAAAAAAAAAAAAAAGCCCAGTGAAATTTCCTTGTTCTTATTTTTTTCAGAATTAAATTGGTGAATTAAATTGATACGGCTTGGGACTTTACCAATTTTGAGAATTAAACTTTGCTGATTTAAGATAATGGCCATTTGGGATTACTACTGAGGTTTAATGTAGTGCATCTGACTCGGAAAAAGGAAGTTCAGTGGATATCTGTTGATGGTTGACTAATTTTAGTGAGCAAGTGTAACACATTGCAAGCAGGTATCAGGTGATCTATCCAGTCAGGTGATCCAAAAAGCACCTCAAACATGGATGGGAGTCATTGCAAAAAGCCCCTGGGTGAGTTGACTTCAGATAGAAATGTGGCGAATCAGTAACTTAATGACTTGGGGGTCATTGCTTGTCCCTCCTCCCTTGGGGGGGTTCACATTCAGCAAAGACACCTCTAGGTCTCTTATAGAACATGTCACTTTTGTCTCTCTGGGTCAGTGTTTGATAAGCTTCAGCATTTTCCTGGAGAGCACTATAGGCAAGAAGTGAAAGGGAAATTAGGAGTGAAGTACCATGAAGACGAAGTCAATTTTAGAGGCATAATTGGAGGAAACAAAATAATTAGGACTATATCTAGGCCAAGCCCAAGCTACTTATGTATTCATAGCTTTTTGAAGTTTACCAGAGAATATTGATTTTATAATAAAGATAAGACGGTTTATTGAGAAGTGTCTTTAGGTAATTAAAAGGATGGAAGGAAAAAAAAAGAGAAAGAGTTGTCATAAATACCAGAGTATTTTAGGCATACAAGTAGTGTTTTTTTCTTTTTTTTTAAATCATGGCCTGCTTTATAACCTGGATAAGGCAATTATTGAATGACAGCAGTGGCTAGTGCTTCCATTTTCATGAAGCCAAAGAAGAGAATAAAAGTTGAATTACATTATTTCCACCTCCCTACTCATCTTCTTCCTGATCACCTCTCAAAAGAAAATATGATAATATTAACCAGGAAGAAAAAAATGTCACAACACACAAAACAACGTTCTTCAGGTCATCGACAATGTATCTGTGATGGTGAATTTACAAAGCTATATGTAACTTTTTTCTTTTTCTTTCTTTTATTATATTACTTTTTTTTTTTTTTTTTTTTTACTTTTGATAGAGAGGTATTGAGAGTGAAGAGGAAGATAAGGGTACAGAGACACTTAAAGCCTTGCTTCAACACTCATAAAGATTTCCCCTGCAGATGGGACCTGGAGGTTTCAACCCCAGTCCTTGCATAGTGTAATGTGAGCACTCAGCCAGGTGAACCTCTATCTGCCCCTCCCCCACATAAACTTTTTTCAAAGTACTAATAAAATGATATGTTACAGTGCATTGCTTAAAGGTTTTTCTGGAGATCCTAAACCATTTAAGTTATTGAATTTAGATCATACATGGGGATGACTCATTTTGAAATCATGAGTGCTTATTTTTATTTTCTATATTAGTGCAATATATTAAGAAGATGAACAGTGTAGATGGGAAGGCTTTTTAATTGTCTGATTAAAAATAGCCTAAGGTGGGTCGGGCGGTGGCGCTGTGGGTTAAGCTCATGTGACGCAAAGCGCAGGGACCAGTGTAAGGATCCCGGTTTGAGCCCCTGGCTGGCTCCCCACCTGCAGGGGAGTCGCTTCACAGGTGGTGAAGCAGGTCTGCAGGTGTCTGTCTTTCTCTCCCCCTCTCTGTCTTCCCCTCCTCTCTCCTTTTCTCTCTGTCCTATCCAACAACGAACAACATCAACAATGGCAATAATAATAACCACAAGGAGGCTACAACAACAAGGGCAACAAAAAGGGGGGAAAATGGCCTCAGGAGCAGTGGATTCATGGTACAGACACTGAGCCCAGCAATAACCCTGGAGGAAAAAAAAAAAACAGCCTAAGAAGCAGTTTCAACTTAGTTTTTATTTCAAATGACTCCAACTTGCCTACTATCTCTGTCTCCAAAATCAGGAAAGAAGTCGGTTTTATACTTACTCGCTAAGTTCCTTTTTTTTTTTTAGCTGCAAGCCTCAGGGAAGCCTAATTAAAAGTGTTAGCTGTTACAAAATAATTTCTCTTTGTTTGACCTTGTAAGAGCCCCAGGATTTTGAACGTGGAGGACTGTAGTAAGAAGATAGTTGTACTTCTTCAAATTATTGTTGTTTGATCTCATTCTTCATATATTTTCATACTTAGAAATTAGATTTCTCTTTAGACAGTTTTTTTTCCATACATGCTCAACCACAACCAAAGGGAAGTGAATATTCTGATGGAAACTGAATGTTACATATGAAACCGCTTTTCATAAGAATGACTAGGTGTCCACGTTGCTGGCTGCCAAAATCATCTAGGGGTAAATTTGAAGTCTTGAAGTGCTCAAGGATTCCTCCAAGCGAGGACAAAATTGTCTGTAATTGCAATCAGAGGATACAAGAATTGAGCATCGCAGTATGTTGTAATTTTTTAAGACTCCCAATCATTTATCAAAGTGCTGCTTTGTGTGAAACATTTGGACCCATCCTCTCACATACAGTTGCCCATGGAATGGTCACGGATTTATATAGTGCCATACACATGGGGGTGGGGTGGGGTTCAACTTGACCAAGACCAGACCACATGGTTGTGAACTGGCAGGATTTAGATTCAAAACAGAGTATCCAACCCTAGAGAGACGAAACCAATCATATGTTAAGAGTTCTCTCTTTTTTTGTGGGGTTCAGAGGCACCTGGAAAATTTTAGTTAATTGTTGTAGAAGAGAAACACAAAAATGTAGCATTTCTTTCTTTTTATTTTATTTTATTTTATCTCTGCTTTTTGGATAAAGACGGCCAGAAATCGGGAAGGAAGGGTATATTAGAAGGAGAGAGGCAGAGAGATACCTGCAACACTGCTTCACTACTTGCAAAGCTTCTCCCCCCCACCACCGCAGGTGGGGACCAGGGACTTAGAACCCAGGTTTTGAGCATTGTAACATGTGCTCAACCAGGTGAGTCACCACCCAAAACGTAGCATTTCAGCACCATCCTTGTTCCTGATGCTTCTGGTGTGATGATCACAGTTGACAACTGTGGTTAACAATAGTAAAAATTACAACTTTTAGTTACTGTTACTCAGAAGCACTGGCTGACTTTCAAAATCACCATTATTTTAATTGATTTGACGTCAGTTTAGTTTTATACACTTTCAGGGTTGTTGTTTCCCATCTACACATTTATCTAAGATCATCCCACTCACCAGCACAGTTCCAGTGGTGGTGGGAGTGTGACCCAGTATTCATGAAATGCAATATGCTTACGTTAGGACATCCTTAAGCAAAGTCAGTGACGTGTTCAACATTAACTGCTTAACTGAGTGTCCTCGAAAATACAATGTAGGTTCAATTGGGTCAGCTTATGTCCAAGGTAATTAGTAAGTCTTTTATCAAACTCCTCCTCTTCTTGCTGACATACTGGATACCAGTTGGTCGACCTGAACACACTCCTTGATTCTTGTAAGATGATGCTGGCGTTATGCTGAACCGAGTAATGCATAGCAAGTGATAGTTCCTAATAGTTGCCGGATAGCTAGACAACTGTAAGCATGGGATTTACTCCATCGTCATTCTTGGGGAATTAGTTAAGACTGTGTCACCCACCTTTTTGATTTTTAATTTTTTTCTTGGGGGGGCAGTTTAACGGTTTGCAAAACAGTTGCCACATGGGTAAACTTTCTTGTCTCCCTCTGGTAGGTATCTGCAAAACATTCATGGCGGCTAGGTTGTGGCTTAGCTGGTGGAGCTTACATATCACTCTGCACAAGGACCTGGGTGCCAGCCCTCATCTCTATTTTATGAGTGGTGAGCTAGTACTGCAGGTGTCTCTCTCTGTACCTATCTCCCTCTTTCCTCTCAATTTCTTTCTATCTAAAAGAAAAGAGAAAGGGAACACATGGCCACCAGAAGTGGTGGATTCATTCCTGCAGGCACCACATCTCAGCAATACACCTGGCGGCAATAACATAGAAGAAGGAAAATACTGTTAACTGAAGGGAGTCGGGCAGTAGTGCAATGGGTTAAACGCATGTGGCACAAAGTGTAAGGATCTGGGTTCAAGCCCCCCGGCTCCCCACCTGCAGGGGAGTCGCTTCCCAGGCGGTGAAGCAGGTCTGCAGGTGTCTGTCTTTCTCTCCTCTCTGTCTTCCCCTCCTCTCTCCATGTCTCTCTGTCCTATCCAACAACGACATCAGTAACAACAACAATGAGAAACAACAAGGGCAACAAAAGGGAAAATAAATTTTAAAATGTTGTTAAATGAACGTTCTCTGTAATGTAAAGATGATGAAAACGATCCCCATCAAACTGAATTTTTTTAGATCAGTGAGGATGGGATGATAACAAGTAGACCAATAGAGTGAACGTGCTTCCAGAAACATTCGCAGAGTTATCATCATACTAAAGCTCAAAGTTTTTGTATACATGAATCTGTAATGATAGCTCATAAGTTACAGGACCCCTAGAAATAAAATAGCTCGACACTCTGTTAAGGTACGTCTTTGAGACACACACTGCGATTCCCATTCTGGTGTGAGAAGCCCACTGGAGGCAGCACACCGTAGCACGAGTTCTGTAAACACTGTGAATCTTTCTGTGACCCAGACTCACCAGCCTCACTAGAGCTTGCTGAGAGGAAGATGGTGTCACGTCCTCAGGCATTCTGTGAGTTATATGATTTGAACTCTGGTTTGGTGGTAGTTCTTAGAGACTTCATTCACAATCTCCTCTCATTTCAAATTAAATTTACAGGCAAGAGGGCCAGGCATTGGCACACTTGGTTAAGCGCACAAGTTACAGTGCACAAAGACCCAGGTTCAACCCCCTGGTCCCCACCTGCAGAGGGAAGCTTCATGAGTGGTGGAGCAGTGCTGTCTCTCTCTCTCTTTCTCTCGGTCACCTTATCTCTCCTTATCTCTCACTCTCCTTTCTTTCTTTCTCTCTCTGTATATGTATGTATATATATATATATATATATATATATATATATACCCCTTTCTCCTCTCAATTTCTCTCATTTCTATCCAATAAATAAAGTAACTTTTAAAAATGTAAAGGCAATGGATGTAGTCTTGATTCAAAGATAGCTTATTATTATAGTGATACTACAGGTCCATTTGTGACTGAGAAGCACCAAAAATACATACTGAAATTAAGATTTATAGTGGCATGGGAAATACATTTATAACAGCCTAATCCGTAGAAAAAAACATGAAAGCAAATGCAGATAAACAAATGGGATTCCCACACTCTTCCAATATGCAAAGCGATTTCCACCTTTGTAAGTATGTAGGCATTTAGTGTCACAGGGGACAGGAGGTGGTGATGCACCTGGTTGAGAGCACATGTTACAATGCACAAGGACACAGGTTCGAGCCACCGTTCCCCACCTGCAGGGGGAAAGTTTTGTGAGTGATGAAGCAGGCCTTCAGGTGTCTCTCTGTCCCTCTCAAACTCTCTCTCCCCTCTCATTTAATGGCTGTCTCTATCCAATAAATAAATAAAGATAATAAAAAAATTAGTGTCATTAAAAGCAAGAGTTGAAATATATAGTTGCATGGCTTCACTGGTTACAACTCCACACAGTTCTTGCCACCCAATCTCCATATCCCATCCCCTCCCCTGATAGCTTTCCCATTCTCTAGCCCTCTGGGAGCATGGACCCAGGGTCCTTGTGGGTTGCAGAGGGTGGGAGGTCTGGCTTCTATAATTGCTTCCCCGCTGAGCATGGACGTTGACTGGTCGGTCCATACCACCAGTCTGCCTCTCTCTTTCCCTAGTAGGGTGGGTCTCTGGGGAAGCGGAGCTCCAGGACACATTGGTGGGGTCTTCAGTCCAGGGAAGCCTGGCCAGCATCCTGATGGCATCTGGAACCTGGTGGCTGAAAAGAGAGTTAACATACAAAGCCAAACAAATTGTTGAACAATCATGGACCCAAAGGTTGGAACAGTGGAGATGAAGTGTTAGGGGGGTACTCACTGAAAACTCTAGTGCACTTCTGCTTTCAGGTATATATTTTCCCTGGTTTATGGATACCTGTGAACATATGCTCTATCTCCTGGAACCTGGTGTATATCTAGGTTTTGGGACTTTGTTGGGAAGTGAATCACCTGGAATGGAATTAGAGAATACTATGAAAGGAAAGATCTCACCGGAGTGATGAAGCTGAAGGGTTGTCATTCCACACATGAAGTCTCTGGACACAGTCTGAAGTGAAGCATGCTGGGGTGGCAGTCGTTGCTTTGATTAGGTTGCAATCAGCAGATGCAATATTATTTGATAAGAATTGGGAGAAGCATACGGGAAAGTAGGCCCTATCCTAGGGTCCCAGGAAGGCGGGAAGTTTAGGGTCTATAGTGGAAATGTGAGGTTCCTGCTGTCTTAGGGTTCAAGAAGACAATGGATAGTTACTGTTATCACATTATTTGGTACTTGGGTTAACTTTGAAAAGTCCCTTTGTTAGACATGCAATCTATTTTTCCCCCTCTCATATTAATTAGTGATTTATATGACTACAATTTAATAGGTGTATACATAAATACCATTCCTATCACCAAGAGATTGTGTCCCATCCCACCCACCCCCACCCCCCACGGGCGCAGGAAGCTGCATGTCCACCCTCCTGCTCACCACAAGGTTTTTACTTTGGTGCCCTACTTTCAATTTAGTCATATCCTGCCTTTAGTTTCCCTTTCTGATCTTCTTAGTCAACTTGATGAGTAGGATCATCCCTTACTCATCTTTATCTTTCTGACTTAGCTCACTTAACATAATTCCTTCTAGCTCTGACCAAGATGGGTCAGAGAAGGTGGGGTCATTGTTCTTGATAGCTGCATAGTATTCCATTGTGTATATAGACCACAGCTTTCTCAGCCACTCATCTGTTTTTGGGCACCTGGGTTGCTTCCAGGTTTTAGCTATTATGAATTGTGCTGCTATGAACATAGGAGTACACACCTCTTTTTGGTTGGGTGTTATGGAGTCCTTGGGGTATATCCCCAGGAGAGGAATTACTGGATCATATGGAAGGTCCATGTCTAGCCTTCTGAGAGTTTTCCAGACTGCTCTCCACAGAGGCCGTACCAATTTACATTCCCACCAGCAGTGGAAAGGGTTCCTCTGTCCCCACAGCCTCTCCAGCATTTGTTGCTGCTATCCTTTTTGATGTATGCCATTCTTAAGGAGTGAGGTGGTATCTCAATGTTGTCTTTATTTGCATTTCTCTTACAATCAGTGACACGGAGCATTTTTTCATATGTCTGTTAGCCTTTTGGATCTCCTCTGGAGTGAATGTTCTGTTCATATCCTCTGCCCATTTTTGGATGGAGTCATTTTCCTTTTTGGTGCTAAGTTTGCTGAGAACCATACAAAAGATCAAATGTTGGTTCTTTGAAAGATTAAACAAAATTGACAAACCCCTAGGTAGACTCACTAAACAAAAAAGGGAGAAGACTCAAATTCATAGAATTGTAAAGGATAGAGAAGATATCACAACTGACACCACAGAAATCCAGAAAATCATGAGAAATTTCTATGAATAAGTATATGCCACCAAGCTAGAAAATCTGGAAGAAATGGAAGAAGTCCTAGAAGCATATGCCCTTCCAAAACTGAACCAAGAAGAACTACAAAATCTAAATGCACCAATCACAGACAAAGAAATCGAAACCGTTATTAAGAATCTCCCCAACAACAAAAGTCCTGGACCAGATGGCTTCACAAATGAATTCTACAAAACCTTCAGGAAACAGTTAGTACCCATACTTCCAAAGCTTTCCATAAGATCTAAGAAACAGGATCATTCCCTTCCACTTTCTATGAAGCCAAAATCACCCTGATACCAAAAGCAGATAGGGACACAACAAAAAAGGAAAACTACAGACCAGTATCTCTGATGAACATAGATGCCAAAATATTAAACAAGATCTTGGCCAACTGGATACAGCAGCATATCAAAAAAATTGTTCATCACAACCAATTGGGAT